>NC_079439.1:39575900-39650900 GCF_903798145.1 Danio aesculapii | reverse complement strand
CTTTTCACCCTTCTGCATAGATGGCAATGTCTTTTTTTGAACGAGTGAGGAGCCAAATGAGAAGCCGTTTTCAAAATGTTGCATTTATTAATGAAGAATTTAAATAAGTAAACAATTTGCAGTTACGTCATAATTTTTGTTGTTAAAATGTACTCCAAATTTCACAATGTCCCAACAAAATAGAAGGAAACATTGAAATATATTGTTTTATCCAGTTGCCCACACCAGACTAAAGAAAACGACTGACGTCATTTACTGATTTCATTACATGTCGTAGCCTATGTAGTTCAACTAGTCTCTTATATTTACACTAACTTTTGTAACTACATTTAAACTAAAAGGTAATCAAATGATTATACGTCTTGTTAATGTGGCAATTACAATAAAGAAAGTGTCCGAAGAAATATCAATTATATAATAATTAGCCCAACTCCCCGAAGCTCCGGATCTCCAAATAAGGTATTGTCCCTAAAAAATCACAACATTAAAGCAACTTTATTTAAGTTTAAATTTTATTTTCAAACATTCATTTGTAAATGCTCTCTTCAAATGTGTAGGCTGTTTAAGAAAATGCGTAGGCCTGTTTAGATAAAAAGAGGTTTATTGTTTGAACACCAGATGTATTAATTTTTCTTTTTGGTGTTTTAATTTATGTCGCTGTTATTTATAAAGTACCACACTTTTTTTTACCATGGGTGAAAGGTAGGACATTTTAAAATCAAATCAGGCAGGATTTAAACATGCTAATGTTTCTTTGATTTCGCCTACTTTGATACCAACATATGAACAAATGGGCTGCAGCTTTTATAAAACAACGACACCCTTAAACGCCCTTTATTGTGGTGTTTGCTCGGTGTGTTGTGATATCATGAGACGCTTTGGGAGTCTCGGTGTGAAGGAGCGGACATCATCATCATCATCCTCCTCTTCTCCCACGAGCTCTGGAATGCACAGGTTCCTCGTGCCAACACATGCGCCCATTGTATCAAACCTCAGACCCTCTTTATAAGCGCCGATAATCCCCATTCAGAGCAGAGCAGACTGGCCATCGCCATTAGCTGTCAGGATGAGTGAAGAAGAGCAGACTAACGGGTCGGTGTCCATCAGGAAACCGTCCCGGATGCCGAAGTGCTCTCGCTGCAGAAACCACGGCTTCGTGTCACCGCTGAAGGGCCACAAACGCTTCTGTAATTGGAGAGACTGTCAGTGTCAGAAATGCAGACTCATCGCCGAGAGACAGCGGGTCATGGCTGCCCAGGTAACTTACTGTATACCCGACAGACATCCTCAACAGGGCCACGAGAGGTCAGATAGAGGCCTATTTATTTTATATATTTATTATTTATATATATTATTTCCTCGTATCTACAGCTATCACTTGTTTAAATTACTTCGTGTGCGTTGCTTGTAAACACAAGTTACTCTGTATTTAAACTATAACACCGTCCTCGAGTTTACAAATAATTGAATTGTTTGCTACAATTGTCTTGATAAATTGTTTATATTCATGGTAAAGTTTGGTAGGTTAGCTACATTGTTGACTGTTTCGGCTAGCTGCAGTTTGGCGCCGTTTTCTATCAAGACCTAACGTTACAAAAACACTATTTATTTTCATGTAACTTATTGAAATGTATTTAAATCACGTTTAAAATGCCTTGTGCTACTTTTGTTTCCTAGAGGGCGAATTTGGAGACTTAATTTGACCGATTTTGTCGTGTTAGGTGGCGTTACGGAGGCAGCAGGCCCAAGAGGAGGAGATGGGCATCTGTAGCCCGATTAACCTTTCCGGTTCAGATACTATGGTGAAGAACGAGGCCGTGGTTGAAAACGTGTTTACTATCAGCTCAGGACCGCCATCACCCGCCTGCAGCAGTGCCACCGCCTCTCCAACCAACCTAGGTGAGGAAAACCTACCACAGTATTGATTCAATGATAAGAAATATGTATCAGGAACATTTGATTTCCCTTGCGAAAATTAAACATGGTTTTACTACAAAAAAGTGTTGTTTGTTTGTAGTTGAAGCACTGTTAACCTCAAATTAACACCGTGCTTGCCCTTTACACTACAGTTTACCCGTGGTATTTGTAATAAAAGTGTAGTGATGCAAATGCTAGTCAATATGTCATTAACATTGTAACTACATGTTTACTATAATAAAACCATTGTTTATTTTCATAAGGGATTGTTTCAAGCTAATTTTTGAGTTAGACAAATGTGTGTTCTCTGTAAAATGGTGATTCTTAATAGGCATGGGATGATAACCGTTTTCAAGGTATACCACGGTTTGGAAAAGTCAAGGTTTTAAAACCGTCAAAATGTTCTGCTATACCTTTTCTACGGTATGTGTAAGGGTTTTTATTTATTTTATTTTTATTTTTTTTTTGTTTTATCTTCCTAGTGCTTAAGTGTCCATATACGTGGACAGCACATTCAATGTCTTAAGTGGCTATTTAAAATACTTTGAATGTTTTATATTTAGTTACAGACATACAGTGTCATCCTGCACCATTTTGCAGCATATGAAATGTCCCAAACACTATTTTTAACTGTCCAAAATGGGGGGAAAAAATGTTTTTACTCTCTGATAGTCAAAGCAAGTTCAAAAATGTTTCTATGTTAAATATGCATAAAACAATTCTGTAAAAAGTGCTTTTTGTAAATTCGGACCACGAGTCCACATATATGGGCATAATTTTTCTCCAAAAGTACATCATATCAAAAAATTATTCATATAAAGATTTATTCTAATTAAGTTCCAATAAGCCCAAATAGCAAAGAGAAATAAAAAATGCATGTAAAAAAACACCTTGGGCCTTAAGAGGTTAAAGGACAACGGTATCTTCAGCAGAAAAGAGAATTGTAAAGAGATCCGTGTTTTTGAAACTAATGAAGACAGCAGAAGTCAATGATTCACTTGAATTATTTAGCCTGATATATTTACTGCTCCAAAATATTTTAAATGTTTCTCAAAATAAAATATATTGTGGTAAGAGCATATTTCAGAGCAGTGATCACAATACATTAAGCCGTGATATTTTTATCCAAGGTTATCATACCGTCAGAATCTTATACCGGCCCATGTCTAATTCTTTATAATGAGATGATTAGCTGAAGTATTTTAAACTTTATTATATAAATTCATACAAGCAACAGTTTCTATACAGGGTAAAACGCAAACCGATTAAAACCATGTCAGCGTTTACTATAGGGTAAGATGGGAAAAGATGCCTTTTTTAGAACATTGTGGATTTACTTTTTTATGTCACTGCAAGTAAGTCGCCCCCCTGCTTAAGTGGATAAGAAAATTACTTTTAATATACTTTTGCTCAATGTTTATGAATTTTGAATTGTTGTCAGTGCACATATTCAAAATTTAAACCAAAACTGAAAAATGTATTGTGACAACACTGTAAAATCAACGATTAGTAAAATGTCGGGGGTGAAATATATTAAATTAAGTGAACTAAAAAATAGCTCAAGCTGCTTTAAATTTATTATTATTTATTTTATTACAGTGCATTTAGTTGAATCAACAATGATGACATACAAAGCAGAGTCCTAGTAATTGAGATTTATCTGACTGAATAGGCGGTAATCTCACTTCACAGGACTTTTTTCTTCAGAATAGATACTGCAATTTTACTCCACAAATGTAAAACATGAATGTGTAGGCACATGAATCTGAAGGCAAAAATAAAACACTATTTTGACTTGAGAGTTTTTAGATATCTGGACAAGAACCCAGACAAAACAATAATTTGTTTATCTTTTTTTGCATTGTGATTATTTGATTTTTGCACCTGAATGTTGTTAGACTCCCCTGAAACCCACCAAAATAGAGATATTTAAAACATATATATATATAAAAAAATAAATCTGTAAAATAACAGAAGATGTACTGGCAGCTTATTACAAGGTTTTTGTGTAACACCAACCTAGCCAATATTTTGTTTTAAACTATTAAAAATGTTAATATAATTCACTTTTTCAAACTTTTCAGGGGTCAAAAGTTCAAGAAAGATCAAGGTCCCATAATGCAAATCAAAAGCATGAATAAACAAAGAAAAATAAACCTGAAAATTTAGACAGAATTGAGATTTTTGAGTAAATTAACTTATACATACAGTAATCTGACTCAAGTATAAAAAACAAGTTAAATATTGTAAATAATATTGTTTACATTGTTTATCATGATTTTTGAAAGATGCTGTTAATCTCTTATAAATATATTTTAATAATTAAAAAAAATCTGACAACTTTTTAATGCTGTTTTACACTAAATGGAGTTTTGTAAGCATTCAATTTATAAACATAAACATGTTAATGTTATTAAGTCATGTTAATAATATATTATGACAGCTTGATTAAGTGCTTCATGCAAATATAATGCAAAACTAATATTTTACTTTGTGTTGATGTGCTATCAGATGACCGTCTGTATTTTATTTTTTTTTGTTTGTCCATCAATTTCCACTCACTTCTTTTAAAGACCTAAGCTCAACTCTTTGTAGGAGTTTTCTTTTTTTGTAAATCAGGCCTTTGTCATTTAACCATGGGAAAATGAAGAGATAAGCATGTCTTCTTGACCCATTGAACTGTCCATGAATGTGTGAGAGACAAAGAAAAAACTAAAGCAACCATGAACATGAACATCTTGTTCCCATCCCCTGTTTCTCCATTCTGCCATCCTCCTCATATCACAATACAGTCAGTGAAGTTCAGGGGGGAGGCTGTCGATGACAATTTTGTTGTGCCAGACCATATCCCGTTGTGTTCGATGGGCAGGAGAGACGTCGTGTTCCTGCTTCTCTGATACGACTAAGGAAGGAGTTTGATACCAGACAGGTCAAGGCTACTGCCTCTTTGGTCGCTGACAGATTATTCCAGAATATCTGGTGCTTTTCAGTATTTGACGTCATAGACAAAAGAACTAAACTTCCCATAAATTCATGTTTATATAACACATACTTTAAATCTGTGTCTTTACAGTCACAGTTGAGCAGTTACAAAGTTTCAAACATAGACTGGAAGGAGCTTTCAGTCTCAAATTGCATGTAATTCATAATTTATTGCAGAGACATTACTGTGTTTGGCAATCTTAAGCTTCAATCGTCGATTGAAATTTTTTTGCACTCTTTGCAAACATGCTTAAAATAAATATACATTCCATTTTGGTTTTCACATTAAATTCAATTTCAGTGTTTTATGTACTAAAAAGCTTGACATCCCTCTTCATATTATGCATTATTATATTATTTCAATTGGCTATTTTTCAAAATAATAATTTGAAAATTGTGATATAAAGATTGAAGATTATGTGCAGATATTGGCCAAAGATGATACTTTTCATTTTTCACAAAATGATTTAATATACTAATAATGCGTGGAAAAAAATGTAAACTGTATTACGCTTATTATTTTGGTGTTTAAAACCTTAATTTGATGATTTGTAATTGTTATAATTTATAACATTTATAATTCTATGTACCCCTATTACCACTATTAATTTTTTTCCAGGTTTGTTCTAATGAAGTACAATGATATTAAAAGACCTAATTAACTAAATGCCTCACAGATTATGCTAAGTATATACAGGTAAACAGGTTTTCCCAGAAGATTTTGTGCTAAAAATGCTTAATAAGGTTCAATGTATTAAATGAAAAGTACAGCTTGTAGCCTCATAATTGACTGTGTATGGAGTTTGACGTTTTTAAGTTGTACAGTATATTAAATATTTTATAGTTTTTACAGCAAACATTTTTTTTCTGAGAGGAGTTTAAACTATTTTTGGATGTTTTGCACATTCATTTTGAGATGTTTTGCACTTCAGGTGTCTGCTCCAGTCACAGGACTGTAAACTGAACTGAGTTATAATATGTCACATGTGTATTTTCCGGTTTTGTACAGTTTAACTTTGTCTTTTCAATTCAATGGCTAGAGACTAGAGACTATTTTCAGAGAACAGGCACGCACCTGACTCGTGTGACCTTTTGTGATGTTTCAGGGAGTCGCTCCATGTTGTCTGTAAGTCCTGCGGTGTCCAGCAGAGGGCACACTGACTGCACATCTGACCTGATGGTGGACGCCTCCTATTACAACCTTTACCAGCCCACTCCATACTCATCCTACTACAGCAACCTGTACAACTACCAACAGTATCAGGTGACTGGACACACTCCTCACAGGTCAAGTGCAACTAAACTGATCAGTCAGCTTTTACATTATTGTCTGTATTGCAATTATCAAAGGGCCAGTCAGAAACTGCAGACTATTTTTTTTTTGTTTGGCTGTTTCTGCACATAATTTTGTTAAAAAAAATATTCTGATTGATTTTGAGAGTATAGGAGCTGAAAACTTAACACATAGTATTATATATTGCCTAATACATACTAAACATGAATATATATGTATACACATTTACATAAGTAAATAAATAATTAAACGATTGTCTCTGTATAGGCCTAAATATGGGACATAATGCATAGAAATGTTACAGCATATATACAGTACATTTAATTATGATTACATTTACAATAATAATATTGATCATTAACAATTATTGTTGGGCCATCAAGCCCAAATGAAATATACATAAAATTATATGAGAACTATATAAGAGATATTTAAATTAATACATTTACAAAGCAACTATGCAGTGAAAATTATATTGATTAAAAAAATGTATATATTCAATATGAAGTATTACATTTACCTTGATAGTTTGGTTCGTTATGTTTTACAACAATAATCATTGTTTTATAACAACAATAAACAGACATGTATGTGTACTAAGCTAACCAGTGCAGTTTACACTTCAGGCCAGGCACCTTGTAGATTTGTATACATTAAGTTTCAATTATTCAGATGAAATCATTTTAATAATAGCATGATTATGCACTGAAAACAACATTGATAGGTTAAATCAAGGTGTCCGCATGGTCTTAAAAAGTATTAAAAGTTGATAAATCAATGTACAGAAATGTAAGGCTCTTAAAGTATCAAAAAGTCTTAAATGATATTTTGCAAGGTATACATTTTTATAAAATGTTTGATTATGCAATGTATGGTTGTATGCTAAAGTTTGCCTGAATTAAATCTGCGAGTATCAGGATGCTGTGTAGTTTATGAAATCAATAGAATCCTGCTAGATTTGACATCATGCTGCTTTGTTTACTGCAGCAACCAAGGCAACGCTGTTCTATAGGCGGCAACCCGCTGAATTAGCTAGATTTAATATATTTTTATTCTGTATATGAACAATGTTTTAGTTTATGATTAGTTTCTTACGTTAATATTTAGTAAATATTCTGTAAATTAAAATCTGGTCAGTGTTTCGGGTTGAAACCTGTAGTGGTTATAAGGTCTTAAAGTATGGAAAGAGTCTTTAAAAAATACTCTTTCACTTTCTGATTCATGTATATACTCTGTAAATTCATCCTGATGGTTCCTACATCACATTAAGCCGAATGTATGGCTCCTAACATTCTACAGTATTTAAATCATTAATTTTGATACACATTAACTATGGGAACTTTCATAGTAAAATGAGTTTTATAATACAAGAAATAATGCTTATATGTACTTTGAAAATGTATTATGAATTTATCCTTTGACCCCAACTCAACCCCTTTACTATAAAGTATCTTCCAAGCCAACCCTTCAGACTTCAGTACCTCACATGAGCAGCAGACATCCGTGTGAACGCCTGCATAGGGCACACACCTCCACATCCCATGTAGCCCAGGCTGCAGTAATAAGGTGATTAAGTGTGTTGCTTCAGTGTTGATAGGGGCTGCTGTCATTGGACCCGTCTGGCTTGTTGAAGTTGGCAGGTCGTGCTGAGCTTCTGTACTTGGTTTACAATGATAAAAACCTGTGCCATCGTTCCAAGCCACTGGCCAAATACAGCAGGAAGGTGTGGAGCTTTCATGCCACGCTACACCTCTTACCTGCTGTTTACATGTGCCCGCTCCAAACCCGCAGGCAGAACCGCAACTAATTCTGTCACTGGAGGCTTTTTAACCCTTATCCTCAGTCTACAGCTATTGCAGGATGATGCACGCAATCTATAAGTAGGCACTGCTTATTCAATTTTTTTTATATACAGGATCCTTATCTGTAAAATCTAATTTTCCAGTTTTCTAATCACATGCTGAGATGCTGACTAGTTGCTATATTTGCCAGTACAAATATCTTTTAATGTATTGTAGTATGCCACTGGTGCAGTTTTATTTTTCAAACGATTGAAAAATTGAATGTTTATGGCAATTAATACACTTTATTCTGCTGTGATCTATTAAATCTATCAAAAGTGGCATTGATGGCATTTATAATTTTCTAAGAGAGTTCAAATTCATATTTACCTTTTTCCTTTGAACTTTATTATCAAATTAGTTTAATAAACAAGTGCAGTATGGTCTTCACAAATTATTAAGCAAAAATGTTTTCTGCATTGATAATAAGAAGACTTGTTTCTTGAGCATTAAGTCATTTTAAAATGAGTTTAAGGATCATTCACACTGAAGTACCAATGCTTTGAACGTTTCCAATTTATCATTACAGGAATAAATTACATAAAATTCAAATAAAGTTATTTTAAAATTGCAACAAAACTTCATTTCAGTGTATTATAATCACATATGGCTCGTTTCCACTGAGTGGTACGGTTCGGGTCGGTACGGGTCACCTTTATCAGGCTTGCATTTCCACTACCAAGGGTGCCCTTTTGGTGGGCGTGGTGTACGAGAGAGAGAGTTTCAGTCGACGTCATTCTCGCTCAAATAAATGTCAAGAGTAAAGCTGTACAGGCTGTTCACATATCGTATGAGAAGCACTACTCACAAAACAGATGCTTTATACATATAAATACTTCTGTTTAAATGTTTATTACTAACTTTTCTATGAACATAACTGCAGATCAATGACAGTGCGGAATAGCCTACTGTAACGTCTGCAGTTATGTAAAATAAATATATAAATGCAACATATAAGCTCTGTTAGAGAGTAATTCTGTCATTTTGAGTTCATAATAGTTCAAAAGGCGATGATAAACAAGGCAGTTTGTTTGTGATTCAGGTTGCTGAAACAATTTGCTTCTGTGTTATGTCGGCCTTCTTCTTTGTTCGTGCTTCACTCTTGCGTTTGTCCTTTTCTTTCTAAATGGATCAGATGACAGAGACACTTCAATAAGCAACCACACGTTATTATCATCAGCTCAAGAAGTTTGTTATATCAAATATAGACGCGATCGCGAGCTCCCTGGAGAAAGCGAAAACCAATCGCACTTTTAGACGGCCTCCTAAAACAACAACAGGACATGGCAGATTTTGTTCTTCTTGGCTTTGTGTCTTTACTTCAAGACTACGACAAGGTTTGTTTGAGCTCGGGTCATATATGGCTCATTATTATATGCATATAGTTTTACAGTGTAATCTCTCGGCTGTGTATAAAAACATATCGGTTCCTTTATTTTCATTCTGGCTAGCTCCACACGAGCTCATGACATATCTCTATAACCAATCAGCGTTCAGTTGCGTGTGTAGCTGCGCGTATAGCATGTAGCTTCGTGTTTGGTACCCTTTCGAAAAGTTGCCGAAAAATTGGTACGGTTTGGTTCGGTACGCCTTTTGACAGTGGAAACGGTCATAAAAGTGTACTGAACCGAACCGTACCGTATTGTACCACTCAGTGGAAACGGGGCAATAAATGCAGCAATGAAGAACATTTAAGACTTCAAAAACATCAAAATGACAAAGCAGTAGTCCTTGTAAATACTTCATAGTAAACACACTATGGATTTGAAAAGTCTGAAATGCTATTTGTATTGAATACTGTGCAAAAATTGTGCAAGTTAAAGTCTAAATAAGATTAAAAGGACTGTTCGATCTGTTGTGGTGACTCCTGATAAAGTGAATTCAGGTTGAATTCAGTTTTTAGTTTTTCGTCATATTTATATTTAAAGGTTTAATGTTTTTAATTTCTCTCTAAAAACATTTTTCTAGATGAAATTTTTTTTTTTTACAATTATTTATGAGTGTCCTGACTGGAAATAGTGCATATTGACAAAGTATGGTTTTCTGTTTGTAATGACAGAGTGAAATGTCAGAATGTGTGCATGTGTATGTTTCAAGATTTAACACCAAGCTGTTATCTGATCAGATGTTCTGTCGTTTAAAGTAATTATCAGTTTCCTTCAGAATCAGTTCTAAAACCTGACACGTGAATCTGCCTAGTGTGGACACAGCCTTTTTATCAGTCCATGCTGCTCGAGTTTGAAGATGTCTGTTTAAAGAAATCAAATTGGACAGCATGAAATTGAGGGCATCCTCAAAGTCACGGCCCGTTCAACTCTGATATACCATCAGCTCATTGCAACACTTTTACAAGCCCTTATTAATCAGGCAGGACCCTCCAACATAAAAAATGTCTTCACAGCACAACATAATATGATTTTCATATGGAGATCAGCCTGTGTATATGAACTTTGATTTATATTGCAAAGTATCATCTTTGTTTCAAATCTGATCTGCTCAAGTGTGAAGTAAATTAAATCTATATTTCTCCAGGGAGTCATTGCTTTGTGTTATATACACATGAGTCAGTGATGGGGCCATATTTCAGCATATTTGTGCACTTGGGACCCTGATGGCGACATAATGCTGCAGGGTCACTGCCTCCATCTCTTTAGTGTGTCCCAGGGTTTAAATTGCAAAGGTTAATGATATTGCTCATGTGAAGATACACATCTTCAGCTCTCTAGAGGCAGAGTGACTTTAATTCTGAGCTCACATTGCCTGATGTGACTATTTAGAAGTGTGAAAATATGATACTTTCAGTGATTCTATTCGAGCTATTGGTTTGATTTTAGCTTTTAAAATATTTAACACATTTAGAAGATTTGTTTGTATGAAATTGATTCTTTTGATGTTCAAAATATGAATGAAAGATGAAGATTGTGTAGTTAGTGGCATACTTTTAAAACAAATTTATATAATTATTTTGTAGAGCACAAGATAAAGAGTCCCATTTTAAGGTTAACATTTAATTTGCTTTAATTATCTAATTAATAAGCTATTAGAATTATAATAGAGTGTCCTAATCAGATATTGAACACATTTTCGCTGATCATTTTTGAAGATTCAAATATATATTCAATTACTTATTTATTCATTCATTTTCCTTCGGCTTAGTCCCTTTATTTATCAGGGGTTGCCACAGCAGAATGTACCGCCAACTTATCCAGCATATGTTTTACACAGTGGATGCCCTTCCAGCTGCAACCCAGCACTGGGAAACATCCATACACACCCATTCACACACACACACTCATACACTTTGGCCAATTTTGTTTATTCAATTCACATATAGCACATGTCTTTTGACTGTGGGACAAACCGGAGCACCCGGAGGAAACTCCACACAGAAATGCCAACTGGCCCAGCAGGGACTTCAACCAGTGACCTTCTTGCTGTGAGGCGACAGTGCTAACCATTGACCCATTACTTAAAATGTAAAATACTTTGATCATTACTATAGACATCTATAAACTGTTGTCCCAATATTTTTGTGATAATTTGATTGTTTAGAATTAACAAAGCTGTGTGAATGAAAAGACTGACCCTATTTTATAATAATAAAAGACAACTTCTGTCATTTGGCCAAATACAGATTTGCGTTAATGCACTTGTCAAATTCTTTTATGAAATCGGAAATCTCTGTCATTTACAAGATCACATTGGAGGTTGAATAAAGATTGATATATTTTTGTCATTAATTGTGCAGTTTTGTATCCAAATAACAGTTTGACTCGTATTGTATGTTTAATACACAGCAAAAATAGCATACATATTTGACTGAAATTCTAGACAGAGCTGTTGAGTTGTACAAGTGTACAGGCATGATGCGATCCATTTTAGTTCGAAACCAAAGATAAATTTTGAACATTTGTTGAGATTTTCACTGTGAACAGTGTGGTATTAAAAATAACACTTATTGAAGGTACAGGAAGAATGAATCAGGCATCTTCCATGATTCCTGATGTTTTTTTTTAAACAGTATTTGTAATTATGAAATCAAACAAAAAGTGATTCAGGGGTAGTTAATGTGTCGGTGCTCTTTGGAAAAGGGATTTATAAAGATAAACAACAAAATCATAAGCCTGAGGAACCAAGTTTTGCAGAAACACATAGGTGCAGTGCACAGTGCTGTTTTTCAAAATAATAGCCATGTTAATAAAGGCTTTTTATTTTTTTACTTTTTCGAGTACCTTGGTCTTATGATTTTGTTGTTTAGTTATAATTGCGTTTCAAGTTTAGTTCAATACCTAGGACTAAAAAAAAGCATCTGTCTCTTTAAAGATTGTATTTTGTGACCACCATGTGCTGTTAGTTCAATAACTAGAACTGAAAAAGCACTTGTCTTTTTTTAGGATTGCATTTTGTGACATTGTACTGTTTTTAGTTTCCTTTAGATCTCTTTGGTCTGTGCTGTGCTCATATTTGAGGATTGTGCTAGTATTGCGCTATTGAGAGATTGCACTAGATTTAATAGAAGCTGACCAACAACCATCTTTTCAGGGATCTGTGTCAGCTTAACTGGTTTGCACCAAGATTTGGATGCAGTGTTCACATGTAAACAAACCACACTAACAGAGCAATAGCATCAGAGTCATATTTGTGTCTAGCTTATCTAGACCTTTTGGTTACTTCAGGTTGTCTCCTCAAAAGGAATCTCCATGTCCAAAATATCAAACAATTTGGTTATAGTCAGATTTGAACTGAAAATACTGTAGACAATATGATGAAACAGAAGGTTGAGATTTGTTTTTCTGTAACAATGAACCTTTTTAAGAAAGATGATTTAGGTTGCGTCATTTCTTGTTTATTCTGTTTATGTCTTGTAATCCTGAAACTGAGTTGTGGGACATTGTTATGTATTCTCTCTTTCGTTTACGGACTCATAAGTTGTTCCATTAAACTCTCCATCACAGCTTGTTATTTTATTAGGGTTCATTTGAAAAGGAAGTAATAAGGTGAGGAGCAGTTCCACGTCATCTGGCCTTTATCTCAGCATGTCCATCTCCCGCCCTCTCCCACCTCCAGCAAGTGGGGCTCCGCTGCACTGCAGGTGGAGAATGAAAATATGAGGGTTGCGTAGAGGATCCAGACAGCTGATGGTGCCAGATAAGAGCTCACTCAGGGAGGTAAAGGATTTCAGCCAGATCTAACACAGCATAGTGCTAGCAGGCCTCTTCATCATTTCTGTGAGCACTTCTTGTATTACTTTAATTGAGAATCGCACAGCATTTTCAAACTGCTGAATCTGTACTAAGCAGGCACTATGTGGTGTTACCAGATTTTTCTCTAGATACGTTCATACCTAAGATTGTGATCGGAATCACACGGAATGACGTTGAACGATGCATGAATTTTATTCCCCTTGGATTTATTTTGATGTAAGTGTTATGGTAGGTTAAGAATGGCATGGAAAAGGCAGGAAATAGTTGAGTAGCACCTCAAACATTTTTGGCACATATTCTGTGTTTGTTTCTTGCTTGTTGTGGCACATGCATATTTTTTCTCCAGCTTGTTTTATTTCATGTATGTGTTGGTGGAGTGGTCCTGACAAAAAATACAGTTCAATTTGTATTATATTTGTCATAGGCAATACAAGAGGCTGACATTGTTTAAATAACAGTTTATAAAGCTGTCAGGAGTTGATGGGGTGGACAGTAAATGGTGACATATTACTGGCTGACAGAAATCAAATTCCATAAAAGTGAAATTGAAAACACCCTAAAGCCTCTGTGCTGCCAAGTAGACAGTTTATTTTAAAGTTCTCACAAGAGGGAGAAAAACTTGCCAGAGCTGTTTGTTGCAGTTTTTTTTAAAAGATTGAGAGAAATAAAGCAATCTGTGTATGAGGTCAACCATAAACTATGCTGGCCATTTTTTTGTTTCTAGAGGGCTCATACTGTCACATGTACAGATTCAGATTTATCAGGTGTTTTCAGTGCTCGGAGATGAATGTGTCATGCAGTGTGCAGCAGAATCAAGACCCAGTTTGGCTGTTCTTATTTGTTATTGCTTGGCTTCATTTATTTATGTATAAATGAATGAGAGAATTTGAAACAATTGATATGGTGTCTTCACTCTGTGATTAAGAATGTTCAGGCACTCAATTAAAAGACCAGCCAATTTTACTTATTGATGTACACACTGCATAGTTTTCTTATTCCACCAAAATTGTGGTCCAAAATTAAGCTATTTTTCAGAAGCCAGAAGGTTTTTTACCTATTTGTAGTGACTTATGCTTTTTGAATTTAGCATGAAGCATATATAATACATTAAAAACATTGATATCTCGAATAATTTTTCTATGAAATGTCAGTAGTCATTACTTGGTGCCATGGTCACACAGTTGACATGACATGAAAATGACCAACCAGAAGAATATGAAAAACAGGCCAATCGGAACTGAACACAAGACTCCACACAGGATTAGGGCTGCACGATTAATCGAAAAAAGATCTAGATTCGATTTCCCACACAGGGTTCAATGTTAAGGATTTTTTTCTACTGTCCAAATTGGGCCAGTGGTTGAGATTAACTTGCTCTGCCAAGATTTTCACTGGCCCCACCCAAAAAAAAAAAAAAAGTTATTCGCTATTAAACAAGTTTCTTAGCCACTTGTTTTAAATAATGTGTCAAATAGCATCTGAATGTAGAATTTAAATATTTTTTAAATGTTCATAAATCTATAATGAGCAACATTCTAATTTTATGCTAACAAAAATAGCAGTATGGAAATGTGCAGGCATTTTATTGTAGTTCTAAGTTATTAAAAACAGGTGACTGACTGACTGCAAACTACAAAACATCACTTAATTTTTTTTAAATTAGACTTAATGTCTGCTTACAAGACATTACAAACAGATGTTTTCTTTTAGCCTCATAATTTGATGTTGCTGCCATGTTGCCATCTCTTCGCTGTACTGGTTGTTACCAGGTAAATGACATGCTCACAACATCCAATCAGATAAGAGGAACCGAAAAGCAGTATGGTGTTTACGACATTAATGCAGGTAGCCTTTAAAGGCTTGAAAGCATAAACTGTTTCTCGATTCTGACCGTATTTGCACCCAATTGACAAATAGTCACATTAATTAAAAATTTTACTTTAGTCGCAAGACAGTACTGGCTTGATTGGGCCAGTAACGATCCTGTCAACTGTCCCTAGCGTCTCTTACGCTGGCCCTGGGCCATCAGGCAGTCGTTATTGCTGAGCCAATTCAGCCAATTATATTTTCAAGTTCAGGAAAGAAGCATAAAGGCGGTCGCATAAGTCTTCACATTGTTTTATACATGTTGCTCAGCAACGTTGACAGAATAAATGGTCAGCATACTGTATTTATTAGGTATAATTCCCCCAAAAATGTCATTTCTGCCTTCATGTAATGATGTATTCGCGGCTGCAAAATCACACGTGAGCCGACGTACGGTTTGTTTTAAAGAGGGTGCACTACTTTAGTGAACAGAACCTGCATAGGTTGCGAATAACAGGTAATAAAGTTGTAAAAAACGTCCTATTATTACTTTGTTTATACCAAATGTTTGAGAAATAACAATAATAGTAGCCTATCCATATTAACCTTTATTTTACATCCACAGAATCGTAAGAAAAGTGATCTTTATTTTAAGCAAAAGAAATTGTGATTCTCATTTTAGCCAGAATCGTGCAGCCCTACACAGGATCATTAATATACATGCCCCTGGTTTAGTTTGATTGGCTAAAACATTTTCTAATGAGATGATAACAATATCTCCCCCCTTTTTAGAGGGAGGGATACTAAAAAAGAGCAGTTTTGTGAAGCAGGTAGCCAAGCATGACCCTGGAGTGTTCACCAATCTTCAGAATGCAAAATGGGATATACATTTATTCAATGCTACCCATAACAGGCAGAAGGTCTGTTTAAATGTATTATTTGTTAGTTTAACAGGTTTATTGTGACATTTGACAATATATTGTAATGAGGCAGCAAGCAAATGTAAACTGTTTAATATAAGTGTTTAATGAAAGTCTATGCGTCATGTCATATCACCCAGTTCTTGGATTTTTCTAGGGTAAAAGGACAGCAATAAACTATAAAACTTTTTTATGTTAATTTCTGTCTGTGCACATACAGCTTCAACTAAATACATATTTGTTGAGCATAATTATAATTGAGCTTATATTTCATCCACAACATGACTCAGGAGCAAATTACATTGTACTATAGTGGCATACGGATAGTTCACTCACTCCTTCTAGCTAAAATAAACCTCTCCGCCACTTCAGTTGAAAGGACTGTCATTTACTCAATTTATCAAAATATTTTTTGACAAAGGAAGTATTATCATTTTGCACGTGTGTGTTTCAGAATACATCACGTCATCGCTGTCTCTCTCTGTGTGTGTGTCTGTGTGTAAGAGAGAGAAAGAGAGAGAGAGCAGCACTGACATGAGCTGCAGAGTGTAGGCAGAGCTCATTAATATACATGACTTTTGCAAATATGGTCATGTTTTTTATTCTGGGTAATTTCTGTGGTTATAAATGAGCATAAAGAAACATTTGTGGAGAATTGTTGAACTTACAGTATCTAAGCCACACACCTAATTTGCAGATATCAGAGAACATTAAATCAATGCACTACATGGCACCTTTAATATACAGTGAATCAGAGCTTCAGAAAAATGATATTTATTGCTAAACTTAATAAATAAAAAATATTTCAAATATATTAATTAAAACCTTATTGATCCAAAACATAGTTATTAAATGTGTCAAATTGCTGTACATTGTATGTTTTTTCATATTTGTTGTGTTTTACAAATTTGAAAATGATGATGCAAATGAGATAACACAATGTGGAAGTCTAAACTTGCAAGCTAGAGAAAGTTATCTTATGTCTTTTGATTCTTTGAGTCTTTATGTGTTGAGTTAACTCTTCTTTTCTCCTTCTGTCCCAAACTCATTCCTCTGAAACAGATGCCTAGTGGAAATGGCCGCTTGTCCAGCCATAACGTGTCTCCTCAGTACCGCACACACTCCTACTATTCATCTTACCTGAGTCAGGGGCTCGGTGCCGCATGTGTCCAACCCAGCACCTGCCCTGAGCCCAAAACAGCAGGTCAGTCACACACACACACACACTCACACGCGCTTTTAGGGCCATAAACTTTTATCCAGAGATTACCAACAGTGTGAGCAAGTACATCTGAGGGAGGTTCATACTCTGAGTCAAGGGCGCTGTAAAATTTATAAAAATAAATAAATTCAAAGGTAAAACTTTTATGATGGTCATTTGTTCTGGTGACTTCAGATTTAAAGAGACAAGGACCATGTGCCACAGTCTTAGAATATATAAATCATTATCATGTATTAAAAAGAAACAATTAATTCATGTGCTTCGTAAAGGTGTGCAGTATTACTGTTAAATTTGTTTACAGATTTTAGAAAAATTTAATGGTTTTACATTACAAGCTAATTCAGAGTTTGAAAAGATATTTTAGCCCTCAGTTTAAGGTAAGAGTATGATTATGGCATTTGTGGGATCCACCATTCCCGTATATGTCCAAGCTTGCCACCTGCCCTGGGTGTTAATGATTTTCGCATGCTGATTTCCAGTGGTTTCAACATGAGGGTGCTTGTCACCCCCACTATCACTGCAGGGGGTGTTATGTTCCATTACAACACAAAACACTCCAGTCTGGGTGGTCCAAGCTCCAAAACACCCATACACAGAAACCAGCGATCTATTATTTGTTTCCTATATCTATTGTTTATACAGTGCGCTAACGCAGGGGTTTGGAGGTTATAGAACCAGTCTTAGTGAACCAGAAAAAAAAAGAATTTGATAATTTTCTAGTAATTTAAAAGATTATTTTCAACATGTTACAGTTATTGTTTGAAATATAATGAATATGTAATTATTAATATTTTGACAGATGTTATTATTAATAATTATTACAGATTATTATTATTAATATTAACTGAATGTTTTAAAAACAATTAACACGTTTAAAGTCTTTGACATTGATCTCTTTGTTCTCTTTTAATTTTTTATTAAATAAATTGCATTTATGTATTTATTGATTTAAATCCCATAACAGAAAAAAACATAATCTGATATTTTGCATTATTTCATATAGAAATAGGACAAATAAATTAAATCGCATCTGTTCTTGATTTGTAATCATATGTCTACTTCAAAGACTTTTAAAAGAGCACTCATTTTGAAAAATGGTTATAGATTCAAATTGTTTTATGCTTTATTTCTTTAAATAAAATGTTAATTTAAATTATTTTCTACTTAATTATACAGAGAAGAGTTCTTTCTAGTCGTTCTAGAGTGTTTTCTAGCACACTGTCCTATAGTACAGAAATTATATTATAATATAATATCTAACAAATAAGAACAAAGTAATAAAATGAATTCCCTGTTTTATATTTATAAAATAAGCCTATGATACACAAGTGATGACATAAGCAAGAGTGTTTTTTTCCAAACATCTGCAAAAATGAAATTGCACAGCAGTTCAATAAACAATCGGTTTTCATAGATTGTTGTAGATATACTGTATTCTGTCAAAGAAAACAGAACAAACAGCAGAGCCCCAGTCAGTGTACTTGTACAAACCAAATGAATGATTTCATTAGACTAGTCATTCATCAATATAGTTGTTATTCTTCATTAAATGGATTAGAATCCATTAAATGAAAGATTCAACAGATTCAACAAGATTACGACAGGGACTTTTCTCAACTCACTTGCAGTTTTAGCTTTTAAGGAGGACATCATATTGTTCATCTCTGGCATCATTGGTCAGGGTTATTTCAGTGGTTTCCTCTAATTTTAATATTTTGTCGGTAGTTCAGTCTGTAATAAATCGAATAAGCACCTTGTGTATGTACTGACATTTTAATTTTTAAATCACCCATTTGCAAATCTGTAATCTGCCAAGTTATTGACTTCGGTCATGAAAAACCAACATTGGTGATTCACAGTTAACAATAAATAACAAACATTCAGGTTTAATTCTTTTCATAGTAGCATTACACGTAGATACAGTGGCGTCTGGATTTCAGAACAGCTTGTCTCTTGAGTCCTCTGTACTGCCTCTAGTGCCTGAGCGGCGTGTATTTATTTTCCCTAACGCTGGGGTAATCAGTTGGCCAAATATGAGGCCAAATAACCTTCAGGAGTGCGACGCTGTCCTTTGCGAGCGGCCCCCACAGCTGTCTCTGGAAAATTGCCTCTGGGGTTAGTGAGCGGGAACAAGTTAAGATTTACAAACAATGATGAAGCTTGTCATGCGTCTTTCTCCATCCGTCACGAGCGGCGGCCTGCCGGGGCGTCGAAGTGTTCTTCATAAAGCTCAGCTCGCTGTGAAATACACCCCTGTGCGCTCTTTACTGCTGGGAGCTCGTCAGCAGCGCTCCGCCATAAATTGCCTGGGCCGGAGGTGACACTGCACTCTATCACCCGCCGGGGCAGTCTTACCTCCGCCCGCAGTCGCCCCCACCCACACCAGCCGCCCGGCCCGTGAGATGATGTGCCCGCTGTGAGTTATGTAGGAATTTCAGTGTTATACGAGACAGTCTATGGCTTTTACCATTTTCTCTAATACTGTTTTTCTTTTTGTTGTTTATTATCAGAGGATTCAAAGTTAGTTTTGTTTGCTGACTAGGCCAAGTTTACAGTTTTGGATTGGGTGGACAGGGGGCTTTCTCTGTGCCAAAAAGCATATTTGAAGAGTATTTTTGGTTTGCTGAATACTTTGTAAAATTTTGTGATTCAGCCCCACCAGCCAAAAAATGAAGGTGGGGTTTGATTTTTTTATTTGCTCATTTTTCTGAGTAGGCGTGACTTTTAAAGGAAGTGCGAAGCTAAATGGATACACTCATTTTAGTCAATTATGTTTAGGGCCTTATCAATGCTGTTTATTATTCACTGAACTCTTTTTCTTAATCAACATTTTATGAATTTATTGGTGTAGTGACGGAAGAATTTTATTTAATTGGTATGTTTGAGCAAAAGAAACTAGGTTATACAGTTAGCATTTCTAATGGCTTTGCATTTTTGACAGTACTCATTTAAGAAAGAGCTGGCTAAGGTAATTACATGAGTTAAGGTAACATATAGGGTAGGTTTAGGGTTAGGACCTATTTATTACTTATAGTAAATTTTGTAAGTACACGTGAAATACATATGGTACAGGATTGTAAAATAAAGTGCTACCAATGGACTATATGCACAGCTAGTGTTTTTCAGCCAATGATGAACTTCCGTTGAAAGCTTTATGTGTCTATTATTAATTTCATAATGTTCCTTTTACAACATCAATGTTGTAATGCAATTCAAATATAATCAGTTAATTAGACTTAAACATCCATTTTGGTTGTTAAAGCGCAAAAAGAGATGAAAGACCACGTAACCGCTAGCACCATCAGGCTAGCGTAGAAATTCCATCGAAAAAGGGTAAAATTAATTTCCATATTTTAAAGACATGGTGTGGAAAAATATAATTTATTGCAGTGCTTCTTGTTTGATCACTTTATATCATATCTCAGCCAGGCAGTGAAGATCGCTGTTTTTTTTAAAGAAATCAGATCTTAACCGCGGCGATTTTGTATAGGATGACAATTAACAAGAAGCCCTGGGTCTGTCTAACTGAAATTAAAGGTTTGTGTCCATATACCCCATTATTGTAGAATTAGTTCTGTCTACCCAACAATTGTTGTTTTATACTGTTTTTATTATAAATGGTTGCTTATGCTTTAATACACTATTTTCACATAGTCATTCAAAAAATGACTTGTGCTTCTTCATTTATTCATTTTCTTTTTCGGCTTCTTTCCTTTATTAATCCAGGGCTCGAAATTAACCTTTTTTCTTGGTAGCACCGGTTTTCCTGACTTCAAAAATTTCGACGCACAAGACAAAATTTAGTCGCACCCACCAAAAATTATGAGCACTGTTACTACATGTTTAATATTAACAGATTTATTGCATTTGAAATCAACACTAATCAAAACTAACAAATAAAGAAAAATCAGTATGCGCTCTCCGGCCCTGCACACACTGCTTGTCGTGAATGTGATGAACTGAGTTAACGATATTAACTGTACTGTTCTCAGGGGTGGTGTCTGATATTGCTCAGATGATATTGACATATAACTTATTATTTGCATGCATCATCTTAATAGCATTAAAAGTGTTTTTACGTGCTGCAATATTAGTTTCATCTGAGTGAATGCATGCTCTTTAGCGATGGTGAACTCTGTATCAGTCGCACAACTGACAGCATCATGATGATTAAATGAAGGATTAAATAGAACATCTTGTGCTTAAAATGTGTAGATGTGGCAAACACTGTTAATTGAAAACTCTGTGAAAACTCTGTTTACGGTGAATACTTTAGTCATTTTCATAGCAGACTTTAAACACTGGAAGTGTTTTTTCCACTCTTCGGAAAGTGTAAATGCTGGATTGACATAAGATGTGCCATTATTTGAAACTTTAGGTGGTTTCTAAAACTAAATCTGTCAGTGTTGTTTTCATTCTCTCGTATCCAGACCTTTACGCTTTCACGGCTGTAGCTCCCTGTCATCGGAACTGAGTGATTGACAGCTGATATTAACCAATCCATTCCCGTTCTGCTCTAGCGCAGTGGGCCAATAAGAAGAGCTTGAAGATAGGACAAGCATTGCGGGCTTTGTTTACTGCAGCAAGTTGACATGACAACTGTTTTAAACCATTCCTGAGCACTGCGTTTGGCATTTTTAGGTGCAAAGAAGCTTAATGCGTGAATGTTTCCTAAATCCTCTCATGCAGTGAACATTTTGCTGTGAACGGCACGGCATCAATTTTATGCACTCGCACAAATGCTCCCAAATATATTTTGAGGTCGCATAGATAAAATTTCTGGGCACATATGCCACAGCTTATCCAGCACATGTTTTACGAAGCGGATGCCCTTCCAGCCACAACCCAACACTGGGAAACACCCATACACTCTTGTATTCACACTCATACTACGTCCAATTTATCTTATTCAATTCACCTATACCTCATGTCTTTGGGCTGTTGGGGAAACCGTGGCATCCGTAGGAAACCTACAAGAACACGGGGAGAACATGCAAACTCCACACAGAAATGCCAACTGACACATCTGAGCAGGCCGGGATTTCAGAGGCCTCCGGGCACAAAGTCTTATAGGCCCCCTACCTAGATGCACCCCTATAGTTGAATTAAAAAATAGATTAATATAATATTTTTAAAATAAAATTAATCTATAATGTTTTGCCCACATTTTTAAAATAAATAATATAAAGTACATTCTAGTCTACAAAGATTTTACTTATTTTTAAAAAAATATTTGAAAAAAATTAATGTATTTTAATATACTTGTTCTAGTTCACTGAAACAGTACTAAAATGTATATTTAGGGTATTTTTAATGTATAACTTCTACAAACTTACAATGCATATGATTTGGATATAACACCTCTCCAATCCAGTTCTATGAAGTCCTCCATAATGCACAGACTTATTAATGATTCCTACTTGTCTTCCTCGTGATGAAGAGTAAGCAAAATCTAATATTTAGTGGGGAAAAAAGAAGAACATGTTTATCAGACGCTGGATTCGAACCGGGTTCATGATCGATCACATCAAAACATATTGCTATGCACTTCACGAGCTACGCTGCTGTCTATTGCGCTCTTTAGTTATGTTGTCTCTGTCAGTGAAATGGTGATGGGTGTGAATCACTTAACTAGCTTATTCCAGTGAGGTGCGCTATTTGCACTTAGCCTAATTAGACACTCCGAAATCGTCATTTTTCTCCCCTCGCAGGGGCCCCAAGTGCGCACAGGCCCCTGGGCCTGTGCCCATAATGCCCGTTGGTTAATCCGGCCCTGCAGCCAAGGCTCGACCCAGTGACCTTCTTGCTGTGAGGTTATTGTGCTACCCACTGCACCGCTGTGACTATGTTGCTTCTTGTTTAAAGAAATTATTTAATATGAGTTAAAACAACACAATTCTTAATTTTTTTGGGATAACTTAATTGTTTTATGTTTAATCCACTTAAATTTTGTAAAAAAAAAAACGATTAAGTTAACTTAATCAATCTGTGTTGTGACTACATGAAGGAATTGTGTAGAACCCAGTGCTTATATTGGATACCGACCATCATTTATTATGTTATTCTCGACTATTTGAGTCTATAATCACTGTTGCCACCTCCCTGTCCCGTCCCCCTTTTTGGATATGCTAATACCAAGAATTTTGTACCAACTTGTACCAAGCAAATGCTATGCTGTTATATGATATGCATGTAATTTTTTTGCATGTAATTTAGGACTGTTGAATTATCCCATAGCTTACTATATAGCACTGAAAAAAAATATCTGATGATTTATTCCAGTCCTGGATCCAATATGGACAAATCTCAATCATGTTTCTGATTTTCTATACTTCTAAACTATCATATGCTGTTTTTGCTATAGATAGTGTGGAAAATGCGAAAATAAAATTCAGTTTAACGAAACGCCAGTCAAATATACAGATCATTTAAAAAATAGACATAATTAAATATCTAACAGACTCTATGTTCAATGACAAAATAACATTATGAAATTTAAACTCTCAACTGTATGTACTGAAAGTGCAGAATGGACTTACATTGCATTATTTTGGGGCACATGTTCGTGTTTGTGGCTGTCCATCACTAATTTAAACATTTATTTGAATACAAATATGTTGATTTTTATATACAAGTAATTTGTTAAACATTCCAGTCACATCGATACTTGTAATGAGATTTTGACATGCATTGATCAGTCTGATGATGTTTACCAACCACAGATTTAATGGTGTAATTCTTCTTGGTCAGAATGTGATATTATAAGGACAGACCACCCGTAAAAGTTCCAGGAAAGCAAAATCTCATAGGAGCTATCAAAGGGTCCATTCATTCTCTTTCAGTGCTGAATAACAAAAGGGAAATAATGATTCTCTCCAAGCTTCTAGCACAATTGAGAGGTTGAGAGCTTGAGCAGGAAGAGGTGTAACGTCTCATCTGACAGAGAAGCCATGGAACTTTTTTTAACCTTTAATCCATCCTGTTTGCATTATTTCACTTTGGAGCAAGCATAGAGCTCCAGCACAGTCTGTGCCCTCGAGGTTAAGTGCTGTTACATGTGTCCCTTTATTTGGTTGTTACACAGTTTCGCTGAACTGGTTAAGGTTACAGAAAGGGCAAGAGTTCATAAGAAGCAGTAATTTTGAAAACAAGTTGGGGAGTGTTGTATGATGCTCGTTGTATGTTGTAGGATTGCGTGATGCTATAATTGAAATTAGAAATCATAATACTTTTTCTAAAATATATTTATAGTGCAATATGAGGAATTTGGTAATATGTTTGAATGTATGGAATAAACTTTAGCAGCTATATTTTGATATTATTAATTATTAGTAATAGATGTGATTTTGTTATTTTCTGCAATTATATTTGCTTTTTACTAAAAGTGTGTGTTTACTAGGGCTGTGAGATTAATCAAAATCATACCGCAATCGCAATTTGAAACTGCAATTAGCTAATTGCAAGAGGCTGTGATACAAAATATAAATGTATTGTATAATTCCCCCCACCCAGAGCAAATGCGTGACTGCCGTCTGTGTGTGACAGACTTGCTAGCCAATTGAGTTAGCACAATTTTGTTCTGCTCAATCAGAATTGCACAATCGAACTATGTTGAAATCTCACAATAAAACAAACAAACGGGAAAATGCGGACAAGCGGGATGATGGCGTCTGCCGCTTCAGAAGCATTAATAGATGAATTCATATCGAAGAGAAACAGCATGTCAGTAATACGGGAATATTTTGGTTTCAAAGTCACAGACACCAAACAAAAGAGGTCATTTGTAAGAGCTGTCGCAGAATTGTTGCCACAGCACAAGGAAATACAACCAGCACCTAAAAAAGCACCACAGGCAGCCATATGAGGAGTGTCTTGCTAAAAAGTCAACTAAAAGTATTACCAGTAACACCCAATCTAGTAGCAAGCAAAGTACAATTTCAGTTGTTTGCACCAGGAGATAACTAATGCCATAACTTACTACTAAAAATAAATGTTTAATTTTTGAATATCTATAAACAAATTTGAAAAAAAACTTGTGCATTTGAAATCATTTTAGGGCTGAGTTTACTGTGAACGAACCAGGTTCCATAAATGTCTCTCACTTTATTTATTCACTATGACTTAAATATCAGTTATGATTTTATTGTGATAATTACTATAAATTTATTTAATCTGAATGCATTGGGATTTTATTGTACTTTTTATTGTTCTTTAAAGTAATACATAACATTTGTCATTACAGTGATTTTAGTTTAAAGTAACTTATTAAATTAAGTTAATCATGTTCTAACTAAATTTTATAAGTTACACAAGCTGTTTTAAAGGTGCAGTAGGGGATCTGCCACAATGCTAACCGGCTAGCATAAATCTCTGAAACACAGTCCAATCCCTGCCTTCCAAATAAATATTAATAATTTAATAAATAAAATTTAAAAATATATAAAATCAAGGCTTTAGTTTAACAGCTTGTCAAAAATTTAAGACTTAAATGCTGGTTATTTGAGTGTAAATGCTTTTGTTTATGTACACATGTGCATCTTATTTGTAAAAATGTTTATCAACTTGTATTATTTGAATCAGCAAGGACCACTGTTTCAGCTAAATATAAACTTAAATGTAAAACAAAAATTGAAAAACAAAACTACCTAAATTTTGAATGGCCTGCGAAAATGAACAGTACATTTCTCTTGTATGAACTATACCTAGAATTGAACTGCAGCATACTCAATTTGACATAACATGTTTTTTTTATTATTCTTTCATTCATTTTCTTTTTGGCTTAGTCCCTTTATTAATCTGGGGTTGCCACAGCAATATGAACGCCATGTTTTATTTATTTATTTATTTATTTATTTGTTTATTTATTTATATTTTCCATGCATATTTTGCATCCTTACTTGCATGACACCTTCTAGTATTATACTAGACCTAAAACCATATTTTTGACAATTGACAGCTTTTCCCTATTTCACACTCTCAGTAAACAAAATGGTTTTTCCTTTTTAACAAAAGAAATCATTTGAACTTGCGAGAGCTTTGTAATCTGGAACTTTAGTATGTTTGTCGCACAGATGATGAGTGCTGCATTTCAAAGGAACTGCTAAAGTCTGAGCTGTGGCCTCAGTCAGGTAAATCAGAGAGTGAATCAGTGGCCTGCGGGTAAAATCTCTGGCTGGAGTGTTAACCTCACAGTCACTAACTCCTCCATGTCATGCTGTCTTCCTTCTGCAATGCTGATGCTAAATGCTCTGTCTTTGCTCTCCATGGATCGGTTAAATACCAGTGTAATTGGCTGCTTCAGGCTCAAGCACTGTTGTAATGTGTTGTACAACATTTCCATTAACACTTGCCTGAGGCAGTGAGGAGATAAAATGGGTAATGACTGCTGCTAAAGGTTCTGCTCTCTTTAACACACTGTCCTCCTCAAGAGATGCACTGTTTGAAAGAAAGCCTAGAATCACATTTGAAATAAACAACAGTTCAGGAGTTAGGGCTTGAGTTTTTTTTTTTTTATATATATATATTTTTTTAATTTATTCAGTTAACAGTTTAGTTTAAAGTGATCAAAAGTGTTATTTTCTCTACTGTCTGCCATTTTCAGTCTCGCACATTTTTTTTTTTGCTTTTTATAAAAGTCTTTATAACACCATCATTGAGTTTTTCTTTTATTATTTGAGCAAATAAGATTGTAAAAAAATATTTGTTGTATTCTCTCATTCACTGCACTCCCAACTATGACATCAAGTTTTCCCAACTATGACAACCTCCGCTACTGAGAAACCCGGAAATGTAAAAAGGGGCTATTGTAAATCTCTATTTTGAAACATTTTTACTAGACACAATTAATCATGCGAGCAAATAGTTCAATTTTTTCAACAATTTCTTAAGTGATGTTAACCGGGAAGATTTTTTTCAACATTATTAAACAATAGTTTTAATAACTAATTTCTTTTGTCTGTGCCATGATAACAGTACATAGTGTTTTACTAGTTGTTTTGCAAGATACTTGTATTCAGCAAGTGCAATTTAAGGACAATTTTTATAATTAAATTAAGTTATTTGAAGTTCTCTGGAAACGCCTAATTAGCTTATTCAAAATAAAAATTCCCTGTGCATATTGCTCATTAGCCATGTTATTTATATACTGTTGAAGTCAGAATTATTAGCCCCCCTTTGATTTTTTTCTTTTTTTTTCTTTTTTTTATATTTCCCAAATGATGTTTAACAGAGCAAGGAAAAGTTCACAGTATGTCTGATAATATTTTTATCTTCTGGTGAAAGTCTTAATTGTTTTATTTTGGCTAAAATAAAAGCAGTTTTTAATTTTTTTAAATACATTTTAAGGTCAAAATGATTAGCCCCTTTAAGCTAATTTTTTTTTCGATAGTCTACAGAACAAAACATTGTTATACAATGACTTACCTAATTACCCTAACCTGCCTAGTTAACCTAATTAACCTAGTTACGCCTCGTAAAATATTTACTGTCATCATGGCAAAGATAAAATAAATCAGTTATTAGAAATGAGTTATTTAAACTATTATGTTTAGAAATGTGTTGAAAAAATCTTCTCTCCGTTAAACAGAAATTGTGGAAAAAAATTAACAGAGGGGGTAATAATTCAGGGGGGCTAATAATTCTGACTTCAACTATGTTTATAGTCAAGCCCAAAATAATTCAAAGCTGCCACTTTTTGTTCTGTTTTTTTTTTTTTTCACAATGATGCCTCTTGTACATCATCTTGTCTTTTGGGAGAAGCTTGTGTCGTTACGGGTACAATTGGTCCAGTCTGGTGCTGATTGAATAAAAGTTTATTGATTAATATATAATTTCAGGGTTGACTCAGGTTATACACATATATGTATAAATATATAAAATTTTGTTGAAATTTTGTAGTTTGTAATTTTTTGTGCAATATTTCGCTTGAATTTAAATGTATTATTTTTCTATTTCTTAATACTTTCGCGAGTCATTGTATAAAAGTGTTTATTCTGTAGACAATCGAGAAAAAAAAAATTAGTAAGGGCTAATAATCTTGACCATAAAATGGTTTGAAAAAATTAAAAGCTGCTTTTATTCTAGCTGAAATAAAACAAATAAGACTTTCTCTAGAAGAAAAATATTATTAGACATACTGTTAAAATTACTTTGCTACATTAAATATCACTTAAGAAATATTTGAAAAAAAATAATATTTCACAAGAGGGCTAATAATTTAGACTTCATTGTTGATGGAGAATGGACACTCAGCCTCATTGGACATATTCAACTTTATCTTAGGCTGCAATGTAATTCATTCAGCTGAATCTATGAAGTTGTTTATTTCCCCCTGGGGAGCTTTAGTCTACCTCACACTTGTGCTAACTGATGCCTGCAGCGCTTATTCGGCACTTGTGATTATTTTCTCTCCTTTAAACATAATGACACAAAATCCCTCAAATCATCGATTCTATGTCTCAAGTCATTATAGTATATCCATAATGTTTCGACGGATGCGAGCGCAGGCTAGGGGAGATGGACAGGTCATTTGCAGGGATGGCGGAGTGCTGTATCAGTGCCAGTGATTTAACCGGGAGGAGGGCCTGTCAATTCTCTCAGAGACACTTTGAGACTGGGGACAGATTGGGGAACAATACAGGTCTGGAGGTGCTTATGTGTTTAATTAGCCTCTGACCCTAGAGTGATGCCTCCTGTCAGGCATTACACGCCACTCATGCAGATCTCTAATAGAGCAGTAATGGGGACTGAAGTGTCCGAGGTGACTTTTCAATCTCATGTGATCACTCTGAAAACTGTCTAACGTGGTGATATGGTGCTCAATATACATTTATTGTTAACAATGCAGAAAAAAAGCAACTGTGATACTTTTTTCAGAATTTTCAGAATTATTTGATCATTTTTAATTTGATGGTTTACTTGCAAAAATGTTTAATAATTCGTGTAGAAATAAGTTAAAATCTATTTCAATAACAGCACCTATAGCATTGTTTTAAAATGGCTTTCCAAAGCTGTTCACTGTACTTAAAGTATTTATTTTGATTTAACACTATTGTATCTAACACATTATTTGGATTTTAAAAGCGTAAGAGTAGTAACAAGGTAAATGTGAACCACATAATCTTTATTGTCATATAATCAGATGTTGTTTAGATGTTGTCTTTTTTCTAAATGTTTTTTTTCCTCCACACTGCTGACATCTTGTCTTTTCTCTATAGCAAACTGTATGTGCCTCGTCCTGTCATGTGAAACACACCAGTCCACACCTTCATGGCCAGCAGCATGCTCTAACCTGTGAAACCAATTGAATAAAATATATATTGGAGTGATATACACTCACAGGTTACTTTATTAGGTACACCTTACTAGTAACGGGTTGGACCGAGTAGTTATTTGAGTTACTGTTGCCTTTCTATCAGCTTGAACCAGTCTGGCCATTGTCCTCTGACTTCTGGCATCAACCGGGTATTTGTGCCCACAGAACTGCCACTCACTGGATATTTTCTCTTTTTCGGGCCATTCTCTGTAAACCCTTGAGATGGTTGTGCGTGAAAATCCCAGTAGATCAGCACTTTCTGAAATGCACAGACCAGTTCGTCTGGCACCAACAACCATGCCACGTTCAAAGTCACTTAAATCACCTTTCATCCCCATTCTGATGCCCTGAATCTGCAGCAGATCATCTTGAGCATGTCTGCATGCCTAAATGCACTGAGTTGGTGCCATGTGATTGGTTGTTTAGGAATTTGCGCTAATGAGCAGTTGGACAGGTGTACCTTATAAAGTGGCCGGCGAATGTATATGGTAAGTCATTTCACTCAGCGGTCATCTTTGAAACGCCTCTCGGACAGTATGCTCAGCCATTCTGTCTGAATCGGGAAACATCAATTTCTCCAAAATTGATTGCCAAGCTTACCATTGAATGTCATATTAGGAATCACCAATGAAATTGAACAACAACTGTCTCTTTAATTTAATTTCTAAACATCCAAATCACAAAAAATCTGCAGAAACTCACATCTGTTCCAAGCCTATCTACCAGAGTATCGTCAGTCTATATCGATCGATGATTGGCTCCTGTACTAGAAGGCAGGCTTTCTTCACCATATAGTGATCAATAATTGGCTCCTGTACTACTAGGCGGGGATTTATTCACCGTATTGACAGTTACACTTTTCCCTATTCAAAAACATACAAGTGACACGTCTTGTTTATTCTATAGGCTTTGATGTGACCCAGGGGGTATATTACAAAGGTCCTAACTAGGGCTGCACAATTAATCGAAAAAAGATCACGATCTCGATTCGACCCTACACACGATCCTAGTTCAGCTTTTTCTGCGATTCAGCCAATTTTTGCCAAAATCGTGCAGGCCTAGTCCTAACTATAAAATCTTATCCCATGTTTGGTATCCATAGTAATTTCAGCTGCAACCACATTTAGAACAAAAATGTGATATCTTAACTACAGGTAGTAAATCTGAAAATTGTCTTAACTTTAGAGTAACCTTAAAGTTGTCTTAACGTCAAAACTATTTGAAGACTAACAGGAAAATTTTTTTATAATTTTGCTGTCCAACAATGGCTTAAAATGTAGAACGGATATGTTTTATGGTAGAAAGACTGTTGGAGGACCCTCAAGATGTGTTGCATTTTGATGACAAAACACTTTTAATAACAGTATTTACAGACTGCTATATTACAGTTGGCAAATAACCTGCATCCAGCATTACAGACCAACGAAGCATCACAGAGCATTACCAGTAAAAGTGCAGTTGACTAATGCCTTATTTGTTTTGGTTTATCTGTTTTGTTTAACTCATTAGCAGCTTGCATAGTGTTAGTTGCTTGGTAACAAACCAGAGTGGATTGTCGAACTTTAACAAATTTTCAGATTTCATAACATAAGATGAGATACGATTTTGCTTCTGAATTTTGATTTTTGAATTTGCTTCTGTAATAATTTGCGAAAAGTCGGAATTAAGTCTTAGGTTAAGACCTAAGATAAGAAGTTTATGGTACATTTATGGAATTTGAGGTTTATTATTACTTCCATTTATGTATACTTTGTTGGGATAAGATTACATTTGGCTGAAATACAACTATTTGAAAAATCTGGAATCTGAGGGAAAAAAAATCGAAATATTGAGACAATCACCTTTGAAGTTGTCTAAATTAAGTGCTTAGTTTTTACATATTTATAGTAGGAAATTTACAAAATGTCTTCATAGATCATAATCTCTACTTATTATTCTAATGACTTTTGGCATAAATTCAAAATGTTTGTACTGCAGGGTCATATATTAATAAATATAACATTAAAGCAAGCCAGGCTCATTCTGAAAACGTAGTCCCGAGGACGTTTCTGGAGACCGCAAATTATGTAGCCGGAGGTACGTATGGCTGCATTTCGTTTTTTAAGCGAACGCACCGGGGTGGTATGACGCCGTTCCTTTTAGCGCTCGCCGGCTGACCACTTACCTCGGTGTGGAGGGCTTTCCCACTGCAACCAGTTTGTCCGGTTAGCTCGTCCTGTACGTGGGCGGACTCGAGACGCAGAGAGGAGCTGACGACGACGACGACCGGGTTCGAGTCCGGGGAAGAGCGTTTCCTGAAATCAGGTAAGACTAAAACAATCCAAGAAATAAAGGGAAGAGGTTCATAACAGGGTGAGAATGTGGTAAAATCCGAAAATGTGGTAAAAAAAATAATAAATCGGAAGGGGGCTTTTCTTTTTCCGGACGGCTTTTGCAAATCGTTGGTTGGGTTTAGGGTGGGCGGGTCGATCGGTAAAATCGGTTGGGTTCGGGGAAGGAGGAGGGTGGGTCGGCCGGCCGATTGGCTGGTCGCTCAGTCAGTCATTCAGCCAGTTGGACAGACAGACAGACGTTCGTTCGACAGCGGCCTCTGGTGGGTTCGCGCGAGAACAGCGCGGGCGCGAACGGCACTCGCTGGAGATGTCCGAGAAGCCAAAAAGGCACACACAACTCCCTCTCGCGGATTCGCGAAAACCCAAAACTGCAAAAATACGTACGTCCCGGGACGTATTTCGCGGTCTCCAGAAACGTCCTCAGGACTACGTTTTCAGAATGAGCCTGGGTTGCATTAAAGATAAGCATTTTATTAGCTAGTACTGATATGGTAGCCAATATATTGTGCATCTCTAGTTAAATAGTCTATGTTGCTCATTTAGCAGATGCAAACCATAAACAAAGCCGCTGATATTGGTTCATCAGCTCAGCAGTGAAAATAAATCTGTAGTTAGCAGAATGTCGAATTTTAGTTGTGCAAGTTCATATGTGTGCTTGGTTTATTATTAAGTGTTAAACACTTCAGCGTTCACCTCCCTCGAGTGCATCAAAGCACAGTGCCAATGTGATTATGACTAAGCGCTGCAGTTTGAGAACAGCGTCCATCTCTGCAGCAGCGACGGCTGTTCACACTTTGAGGAGTCAGCAGCTGTTTAAAGTGCCGCCTCCTTGCTGTAGGCCTGTGTTTTCTGCGCCATTAAGTCCTGCCACGGCTTTAATGATTGAGAGAGACGTGCATGTCATTCCTTGAGGGAACTCCATCTCCCCCAGCACATCTTCAGCAGAGTCATGTCGTTTGGAGATGTGTGTTTGTCTGAGCTGTTTTCACAGCTTTTGGTGATGAGCCAAGTTTGTTTGATGTTTAGGTTTGAATCTTTTAGTGCGAGTTGTGTTCTGAGTTCGAAGGTGCATGAATTAACCAGGTCTGGTGGAAATTGTGAGGAGTTTGGATCTTATGAATGGCAGTGTGCAAATTAAAAATATTAAGAAATTAAGTTGTCATTTAAAGACTTTTTCCTCCCACAGTTTGTGTTTTCTGACATTTATTTCCCTCTGAATTGAGAGAAAAAAATTAGGGGAAAAACACATTGTGAGTTAAAAGCTCCAATACAAAACAATATAATTTTTCATTATCCTGAAGAGAAAAAGTAAACCAGCTTTGCTGGTTTTAGAGTGGTTTTAGCCACTTCCAGCTAGAAGACCAGATGGACACTCAGTTCATGTTAAACTGCTAAAACAAGAAGTGTTTCAACATATTTTATAAGAATAACATTTATGAAACCTTCACAAAGTTACCAAACAAGAAATTTCCCGAACACTAGCAATAACAAAACAAAAAAAAAGTTCACACGTGTCTGTCAAGTGTAAATCTGTACTGAAACAAGAGAGGATTTACTTTTCTGTACGCCTCAAAAGAGCTTATTCTCACATCTGAACTTTTGCCCTATTCACCCTTTTTCGGCAGACTATCTTAGATTTCCAAACTATTAAACAGTCTTTGTGTGGTTTAACAAAAGGAAGCTTTTTTTTTAAAAAGAGCATGAAAAGGGGAGGGGAAACAGTGAAAGAAGCTCAATCATTTCTGGCAGTTTGAAAAAAGCGAACAAAAGCCCAGATGTGAGAGAAGATGGTAATTCAGGGTTGATCCATTGTGGATAAGCTCTTTCCCCTGCAACTCATATACTGCCAGCAGTGGGCCATGAGGGTCCATAATGCATTCACTTAGATAAACACACTGAGTTGCAGAGAGATAACGCACACGGACACACACTCACACATACAGTACATGCTCTAACGTGTATACAGATACACTCATACAGATGTACTTACTGTGATTAAAAATAAAAAAATAACAGCTCACTGTATCAGTCTAAAACTGAGTGTTAAGATGTGCACAAGATATTTGATATATATTGTTATGGGTTAAGACTGTAATCCCATGTTGGGAATCCCATTTTTGGAGTTTCATCTCAGCATCAACCTTTGAACCATAAACAAGCTACAGTAGGATTGTAGAGTATTAATGTCCTGGTTCTCCACACAACCTTCTTTATCAGTATGACTTTAAGATGTAACCCTTAAAAAAACTGCTTTGCTAGATGACAATAATTTAATACCTATTTTAACAATATACATATTTTTGAATATACCCCCCTGCTCCATATTTTTTAAAATATATCATTATCAAAAACTATACTTACTATACAGTGCTGGAAACGAATAGATCTAACATATTTAATTTACTTTTATATTAAAACAGTCGCCATGAAACGGAAGTACAATTTGCACTTTTTCCCGAATTGTGATGTACATCAAATGGAAACGGTTCTTAAATGAGAAAAAAATGTAGGGTGGTGCATGATAATGTCCTTAAGGAACTAATTGGATCATTGGAAGATGAGCGTTGCTATCAAAAGCGAGGAAGATGGACAAAAGAAGGGTAGAAAAAATGACATGCACTAATAGCCCTGCTCAAAAGGCAGTCGATGTGACCAGAAGTTAAGAAAAATTGATTATGATTATAAAGGTTATAATATTTGATTAAAGATTATGAGGAAAAAAAGATTTTTTTTACGAAATAATGAAGTGCACAAATACATAATTTATAACAAGTACTACTACACTACCTGACAAAAGTCTTGTCGTCAACCCCAGTTCTAAAAGCAACAAATAATAACTTGACTTCTAGTTGATCATTTGAAAAAGTGGCAGAAGGTAGATTTTTCCAATAAATCATCTGTTGAACTGCATCCCAGTCATCACAAATACTGCAGAAGACCTATTGAAACCTGCATGGACCCAAAATTCTTGACAGAAATCTTTCAAGTTTGGATTTATAATGGTTTAGGGTTACATTCAGTATGGAGTGTGTGAGAGATCTGCAGAGTGGATGACAACATCTACATACAACATTACAAACTACAGGAAAGGGCAAATTCTTCAGCAGGATAGCGCTCCTCATACTTCATCCTCCATATCAAAGTTCCTTAAGCAAAGAAGGTCGAGGTCGAGGCTAAATATTTTAAACTGCTCAATTGTTTATTTAATTGTAAAATGCCTTTTTTTTTTAAATGTATTCAAAAATTATTAAATTTATACTTCATGGTGAATACTATGATATATATATATATAAAATATTTTTAATGAGATGCTTCAATATGCAGTTGCACTTTGGACAATCCTATCAAACAAATCCTATCTAAAATTTGGACATTAAAGGCATAGTTCACCCAAAATAGTTTGATTTTCTTTCCTCTGTTGAACACAAATAAAAATAGTTTGGGAAAAAAGCTTGAAACCTGTAATCATTGACTTCCATAGTATTTGTTTTTCCTATTTGTAAATCAAACATTACAGGTTTTTAGCTTTCCTCAAAATATCTTCTTTTGTGTTTAATGGAAGAAACTCATAAAACTTTGGAATCACCTAAGGGTGAGCAAATAAAAGCGAGTAACCGTTCATTTTTGTGTGAACTATCCCTTGCATTAATATGAGTTAATTTAGTTAAGTAGTTTACTAACATTGAACTATTAATTTAGCTAGATAAAAATAGGGAATAGAGATCATAATACTATATTGAGGATGTTCTGTATATATAAAATAAAATAATTTTTTTGTTTCATTGTGAAAATTGCGTATTTAAAGACCTGATTGTCTGTATTACAGAGTGTTTACAGCTCAGTCTCACATTAGTCTATATTATCCGCTAATACAATGATAATCAAAGGCAACGAAGCCATGACACAGAACATGTCTGCTTTCTGAACAGCCCCGCATCTGATTTACCATCTCTACAAACGACCTGTCCACTCACCCGTAAGATCTTCCCTTTAATTACACCATAGATTTCCCCCTGATGAACTCCCTCTGAATTAACAGCAGCACGGCTAATTCCAGCCCCTCCTCTTTCAGCCCTACTGTTGTACACACAGCGCTGCTGCAGTTTAGCAACACAAACATTAGTATTAACGATTGGCCCGTTTGGAATTGGTGACAAACTGCAGGCGGAGCGCTAAGTTTTGTAGCCTGAAACCAATCAGGAAGTTAATGAGGAGAAAAATTACTCCTTTTCACCAGCGCCCCTTAATTACATCCACGCCAGAGGAGAGGCAGATGAGAAAGAGGGAGGGATGAGAGGCACAGCGACAGCCTTTATGCTCTTTTCCTCGGGTTATGAAGGTCAGGAAAGCGGCTGAACAGGATTTGTGTGTCACTGCTCTCAACACTCGTAACTTTGATAGACTCTAATGTTGTATTTTCTTCATATGCACTTCGAGACAAGTGCTGACCTTTCTCGATGCACAAACTATCATGCATGTTTATTGGGAGCTATAACATTTGTGCAGTACAGTTTCGCTTTTGCATCATTTAAGTAATTCAATTTGCTACTGGTAAAATGTAACAACTCTAGGTGTTTGTTTATTATCCAACAGAGCATCTGTTTCTGAACGTTTTTGATTGAATTTGTTTGTGTTAAAGGCATGTTTGGTTATTAGTCACTGAAGAAGGTCAGCACAGTGTACCTCATCCTGCACTGTGTGCTCAGCAGTCTCTCTGACTCAATACGCGTATCTTCAGCTTGAGTGAGTTTGTCAGAGTAGCTAGAATTTACTGTGGTGTGAGATTCCGAAAAGCCACCACTGTCTTTGTTTTGTTGTATTGTTGAGAGCTGACAATGTAGCTTAATTAATGCTGTCGGGTGTTACCGGAGAAGGTGATCATCTCAAAATAAGAAGTGCTTCAACAACACTTTACAAATTGTTCTATTGTTTAGAATTTTTGAGTAGTGTTTTAATATTTGATTTACTTTTTTTCCACTTAAAAATTGTAGTTCTTTTGCAAATACATTAATCATACATAGTAACTACATTCTTTTTCTTTTCGGCTCAGTCCCTTTATTCATCAGGGGTCGCCACAGTGGAATGAACCGCCAACTTATCCAGCATATGTTTTTACACAGCGGATGCCCTTCTATGCTGCAACCCAGTACTGGACAACATCCATACACACTTATACACACACATACGGCCAATTTAGTTTATTCAGTTCACCTAAATGTTTACTAGCATGTCTTTGGACTGTGGGGGAAACCGGAGCACCCGGAGGAAACCCACACGAACACAGGGAGAACATGCAAACTCCACACAGAAATGCCAACTGACCTTCTTGCTGTGAGGCTACTCACTGAGCCATTGTGTCGCAATTTACATTAATCATAGTAACTACAATATAATATGAATAAAATACAATATAAAAAAGGCAAATTAGGCAAACGAACAGAACTCGGCCACGGATGCCCACCAAAAGAGCTTAAAAATCAAGCAAGTCATTGAATCATTGCCTTAAAATGACTCGTTCAAAGACAGATTCATTCAGGAATGCAATACTGTACTGTTGCTCTGCATCTCACAAATGTTTTGCAGTGAGATTGTTTGAAATAAAAAAAATACAAAAACGGAAACAAAATTGTTGTGTTTAAAACGTAACATTTAATTACATTACTGGCGTATAAACTTAATCCATTGTTTTTTATTATTTGCAGTTTGTCCGAATTCAAAAGGATATTCATGAATTTCTTGCTTTTTAATTGTCAAAGTGTAAACAAGGCTGGTGGAAAAAGGACATTTAGGTTTATAAAATATTTTAAACACTTTTTAAGCAGGAAAATCTAAAGAATTACAGATTTTCTGTTCTATGATACATGAAACAAATGCTTATACATTCTTTATGATAATGCTGAAAGATTAAAATATTATTGCACACTATAATCTCACATATCCATATCTTAAAATCTATACAATTTATAATTCATTCATAAAGAGCTTGTGCAACACATTGACATCACCATGATCAGATGCTTTCTCTAATGCTGTTTTCTCACTGCTGTCATTTTTTTGTTGTGTTTATATTGTTATTTTATTGGGAATAGCACATCACATATTTAAATATTCATCTAACTCTATTCTCAACACTGGTTATGTTCATCATCATTATAAGTTCTACTTTTAAGTGCAGGACAAAAAAGAACATTGCTGTACGTTGGGTCATTAAATCATACTCAATAAAGTCTCTAATACATTCGAGCGCAAACACGAGCACAGTATTATTTACTGCAGTTCACTTAGCCACCAGTGTCACTAATTATAATGTTTTCTGAATACTATATATAACATTTTAAACTTGCATCAAGTTTACTTTTACATGCAGCCTGACCTGATGCAGAAGACTAGTGTACAAAGTAGTTTTTAAAGAACATCTCAGGAACATTACTAATATTGGATTTCATCTAAAATATTTTAATTTGTGTTCTAAAGATGAATGAAGGTCTCGGAGGATTAGAACTACATGAGGATAAGTAATTAATAACACAATTTTCATTTTTTGGGTGAACTTAAATGGACATGTAAAGACTTTTATATTGTTAAAAAAGGTTTCAACAAAAATATTAAGCATCATTTTCAACATTAATTTAATTTCTTAATTCTATTCAGCTTATTCAGTTCATTCAATGTAGAATTGAGCTTTACAGTCACCTTAATTTAGAAAAATATTAAAATATTAAATGGCTATTAAAGTCATAATGTAATTTTTTGTGAACATGCAACTTTTTTTACTTTTTAATCTTACAAAAAAATCTTATGAACTTTAAACTTTTCATTGGCAGTATATGAAATGAGAATAAACACAGGTCTACAAAAAAAAAAACTTTTTGCCTTATATGGATAGTTCACCCAAAAAGAAAATTCTGTAATTATTTACTCAGCCTCCGTTTGTTTCAAACCTGTTTGAGTTAATTTCCTCTGTAAACTAAAGCATGCTGGAAAGTTTGTACCATTGAAGGTGCAGTAGGTGATTGTCTTCAGAAACATTTTTGTTGTGTCTCTTTACATTCCAATAATAATGATTAAAGTAAATGATCTAAATGTATTTATATTTATATAAAGAGCAGTAAAAACAAACGCTCAATCAAAACTCCTTTTTAAACTCCTGAATCAATATTGGAGTCACTTTTGCACGCTAGAGGAAGGATGACACCATGGCTGAAGTATTTGTTTTAGACAGGTAATGATGGAATTTAAAACAATTTTAGACACGCAAAGCTGATGTAGATGTTGTTGTCCTATAAATGGGTTATATGCACGGAAGTGTTGTTCAGCCACTGAAATCTTCTGGTGAAAGATTGATGTCACTATTTTTAATTTAATAAGGGACCACTTACAGCATCGTTAATGTAGATTTTTATTTAGTTTAACAACAAAACATCAGTAAATAGCGCTATTCCGCCTAGCCTCCTTTACTGAGGTGAAGTTGGCTTATATTCACATCACACTGGTTCATTTATGAACAATGACAACCTGTAACGTGGCCCCTATATTTTTTACCATGCTACTTTGAATATTTGGTCTGAAATAGCATGTAAGTATGGCTTAGTAATAAGTGTAATTCCTGCACCCTGCCGGCCAACCACTAAGCATACATTAGTCGCTTTAGGACAAAGTGTGTGAGAGAGTGAGACCACTGATTCTTGAATGCATGAAATATTGCACATCATGAAAGGTTTTGCTTGCTACACAACTGAAAACGTGCTAGATATAATACAGGTTTTCATTTGGAATTGTATTATAAAGTACTAACATTTTCTAACTGGGGAATGACATGATGTAGTTGGCTGTCTACTGTCATCTTTATGTGTGCGCGTTCGTGATTTCAAGACATGTAGCTTTGGATGGCAAGGGAGGGACTGTGTTTTCAAAGCTATTATGCTCACGCGTAGCATTTTGCACCTACTGCACCTTTAACTATCATAGTATTTTTTGTTCCTGCTATGAAAATGGCAGCTGCTGCAGAAAACAAGAAATGCATAGATGTTTAGAACCATTTAAGAGTGATTACACTGTGAAGTTTTTGGGTGAACTACACCTTTAATCTTGAACGATTCCTCTATTGTTTATTGTTTAACCAGCTTTCTTTTACTTGGAAAAAATATGATATTTTTCAGAGATTTCTGATAACTGCTTCTTGGCTTGATATTTTGTTTCTAACGCAAAGACATTTTTAAGTGTGGCTCAAGTGTCCAAATACTTTTTGGCACCATTGTATTGTACTGTGCATGCCATTAGATGAGAAAATGACAGGAACCCAAAAAAGCTCATGTTACAGTATATGCATGCGTCAGGTGTTCTTTATCACAGATGCCCAAACCAGATTACGCTCTAGCATAAAAGAAGTCTCCAATAATAAACACCAAATAGTTCATGTTTCATGATCCATCCCATTTCAGCTTTCTCCGATGGAGGTCAAGACTCTGTGTCCATCAGCTCGATGATCAACACTGAGAACAAGCTGGAGTGTGAAAGCAGCTCAGAGTCTGGAAACTTCTCTGTCGACTCCATCATAGACGGGGCCACCAAGTAAAAGACTCTCCAGCTGCCAGTTACAACAACTTGAATTTTGTGTGTTAAATGAGTAGTTTTTGTCATTTCCAGCTAAATGTGTAACGATTCTGTAACCAACATGTTGTCATTAATACTGATCAGGTTGATCGCTGTGCTGTTTTTTCTCAACTTTTTAGGGGTCGTTCTATATGGTTTTGATTGTTATTGTTAACTGGGTTGTTGTCAGCGATTACAAGAAATGCCCTTTACATAGTTTACTAATATGTTTCACACAGTTTGATAGCTCGGTTTTGTTCACGTTAGTGCTGCAGATTTTAAAGGTTAAAATGATTCACTTCCACTCTCTAGAAGAACATTATAGAAAGAAACGGCAGAGCAGAACGATTTACTGTCGCACATCAGTTGAAGCTCAATATTGCTGTCATTGGCCTAATGGATAATCTAACTTCCTTCCCGTGACCTTCATGATGTAAACTATATGAGGGCTTTTCCAGCGTCTCTGTGCTGTTGTGGGACAGTTGGGTTAGAAGAGATACTATTAAATTATGCTTCAATCTCGCAGCGAATGGCTTGTTTATTTATGGCCATCACTAAAGAACATCATTTAACTTTTGATGATTTGCATCTAGCCCGTTCCTATACCCGATCCAGCTAATGTGCTCGACTCTTTGGAGCTTTCTTTGCACAATATGGAGCTGTGCCCTTGATTTTAATGCTGTTGGCAGAGATAGTGTCCTTAGTCAAGTCGTGAATGAATGGCAAAGGAGAAGAGGGACAAAAACTTTCTTTTCTTTTTAGACTTGTTGTTGCAGGGGTTTGTAATGACAGTGCATTTAACTACAAATGTGGCCATGTTCAGGATTTTGAATGAAACAAAGTCTTAAATGTTTTGGGAAGACATTCAAAGTGCAATCTGTTTTTGTTTTGCATTTGTTTTTATAGTAGAGCCTTTTTAAAAAAAGATTTGACAGTAAGTACTACTTTTGCACTTCTTTATGTACTGTAACTCAGTATTATGTGGAGGGTTCACCAAAAAAGAAATGTGCTGTCAATTTTCTCACTCTAAGGCCAAGATGTAGGTGACTTTTTCTTCAGCATGATTCATAAGATGTAAGTAAGTAGCTGTTAATACTTTAAAAGTAAAAAAAAAATACAATTGGCTACTGACAATACAGTTCTTTGTAGACAATACAGAGTTCTGTGGAAAAAAAATACAATTATTTACATTGATGGAGCATCAAGAACCACAGGTATTAATATTATTTAGCCTTTCTATGTATTTGTCAAACTCTCGAAGAGCCAGTAGACATTGACTTGGATTTATGATTCACTAAGTACCAAAGTCATCTCCAATGGCCTGAGTGTGAGCAAATTAACAGCAAATTTCTTTTTCGGGGGGAATTATCACTTTATTATGTAGCAAGCCAAGACAATAATTAATTCATACATTTGTCTCTAAAGATGACTGTAAAAAATGTAATTCGAAAATGCACCAATTTAACAGTTTGCACTGTTTAGTAAGACTAACAGTTGATTAATTAGTTCATTTGTTTTCCACACGCTGGTTTTGTATTAACTCACCCACTGTGTTTCACCGGTGAGCTCTCATTCACCAACACCATGCTGTTACAAATATTTTTATTTGTTATCATTATAAAACAAGACCAAAGCTAATTTGCAATGGTCGTATGCTTATATCCTCTCATGTTCAGTGGAAATAAAATCATTATTGATGACTGACTTTCACAAGGCTGTTGACTGTTATAAAACCCGAAATGAAAATTACTTGTATTTTCTTTGCTCTGCACCCTGAAAACATTCATTCGATTCTGCCCCATCTGCTGTAATCAATAACCTGGCCATCTTGTTTTTTTATTAAACGCACTTACTCTTAATTTCATCCCCCAGTGGTTTTAGTGAGAAGAATGTGGAGTTACCTATATGGCTTTGGCATTATAAATCACTTCTGGAGAGCACATTGTACGGCAGTATCGATTGATCCTGATATATCACAGAAATTTACTGTCACTTCTGTTTTCAATTAAAGATACAATCAGTCAGATAATGACTTAATTGGATTTTACAGAAGATTGAGTTTTATTGTCCCGTGCTTTACGAGTTTAGTTAAGGAAGGCAGCTTTATCATAGGCTGTCAGCGCAGGTCTCCGTCCGCGGCACCTTGTCCTTCTGTTGCTGCTCCGGGTTTGTGTTCCAGCGACAGCCTGAAAAGTGTCTGTGGGTTTGTTTTCCTTGAGCTGCTATTGTGCCATCAATCACGCCGGCTGTGTGAGAGATAAAACCGCCCTGTCCCGAAGTCTGGAGGGGGCGACAGGCGCATTTTCTTAAGTCAGGCCTTCTGGATTTAAGAGAGGAAGAGGTCATCATAAAAGTGTTTGATGACTTGATGCTCTGAAACAAGGCCCCGTTTAATCTGTAATAATACATTTATTTGAATTGAAGGCATTTTATTTCCAGGGTTCTGTAAAGATATTATAAACGATTGATGGAAAGTGAGAGAATAATCAGACTGCTACAATAAAGGGAAAGTTCACATAAAAATGAAAATTCAATCATCGTTTACTCTTTATGCGTTTCACATCTTCTGGTAAACAATGTTAATGTTGCTTATGTTAAAATGAAGATATTTACAAAACAAAATCTACTATGGGTGTCAATGGTTACAGGTTTTCAGCTTTGTTTAAATATCAGAATAAATAACAGAATAAATAAACTCATAAAGGTTTGGAACCACTTGAGAGTGAGTAAATAATGAATACATTTTCATTTTGGGTTGAACTAAACCTTTAATGAAAGCTTTACAGTCAAATTTATGTAGAAGGTCGGTGCCAATAGCCTTGTGGTTAGTGCATCAACACATGACACCTAGGTGTTCACGGTGACACGAGTTCGATTCCCGGCTCGAGGTCCTTTGCCGACCCTTCTTCTATCTCTGCCCCCAATACTTTCCTGTCTCTAAAACCCCCTATAAAATTCATTATAAAAAATGTAATTAAATTTATGTAGAAAACACAAAAATTTCTTGTGTTAGCGATATGTGTTTTTTTTTTACGTTATATTGACCATATTTGTAAATGTAAAAACAATTACAGACATACAAAATGATGCATGTAAAAACAAACAAACAAAAACATTTACCTGAAATATTAACAATCTTGAATTGCCACTCATGTATTACAGTCTGATTACATGAATAAAAATACAGTGGGTAAAATCCAATTATGCTCATAAGTTTGCATACCCCTTATAGAAAATGCAAGATGATAGTTTTAACAAAATAAAAGAGATTAATATAATTTAATAATTAATAAAATAGATATTGAGAATAATGTATGTTTATAACCCACAACAGAACGTTGATGTCGTGATCATAAGTTTACATATAATTGATTGTTTTTATGTAAAGCCTAAATTTTTCTAATATGTTCTGTTTGTTTGAATTCCAGCGCTGTGTGATTTGAGATCTCAACATGATGTATTAACAGCTGGTGTAAACTCTTGAACAGAATAATGATGATGTGTGAACAAGGGTTATTAAATTTAACCAACCCTGTAAAACTAAAATAAGTGTTATTGTTGACTTAAATGTAACCAAGAATTAGAACAAATAAATATATTTTATTGAATTTTCATTATTTTATTTTAATCAGATTTTCTTTTATTCATTCATTCATTCATTTTCTTTTCGGCTTAGTCCCTTTATTTATCTGGGGTCGCCACAGCGGAATGAACCGCCAACTTATCCAGCATATGTTTTACGCAGCGGATGCCCTTCCAGCTGCAACCTCTGGGAAACATCCACACACTCATTCACACACATACACTATGGACAATTTAGCTTACCCAATTCACCTATACCCCGTTTTTTGGACTGTGGGGTTAACCGGAGCACCGGAGGAAACCCACGTGAACATGCAAACTCCACACAGAAACGCCAACTGACCCAGCCAGGGCTCGAACTAGTGACCTTCTTGCTGTGAGGCGATTGTGCTACCCACTGCGCCACCGTGCTGCCCAGATTTTCATTTAGCTTAACTAGTACATCTTAAAGTGATTGTTCACGCAAAATTGAAAATGTATTCTCCCTTTACTCTACCTCATGTGGTTCCAAACATTTATGAGTTTATTGTTTTCCACTGAACACAAAATAATACATTATAAAAATGATGACACTAGCCATTGACAGTCAAAGTGATTGAAAGACATTAGATTTCCAGTTTTTTTTTTTTTTTTGGTTTGTTTATAAGAAGAAACTCAAATGACTAAAATAACTGGAGTGAACTATCAGTGAAGTATCCCGTTAAAATGAAAACAAATAATTAAAACTACGTTTAATAAAATCAATAAAAAATACTACAACTTTTGAATAAAAAAGAAAACATAACAAAATAAGGTGGATAGGTCATTGAATTTCAAATAAAAGGTCATAGGTCATGAAAAATCAAGTAAAACTCCAGCATTTTGACATTTTGCTTAGAGTGGGAGCCCTATAAAAGCCCTGTCTTTATCGTGAAAAGGGGTTGAATTATGCACACATGCCAGGCCATTGTCCATTTAAGACCATTCTAATATCATTAACAAGTCATGAATGTTAACTGGTGATCTTTAATATGCTAATAGAATTCATTGAGAAGATCTAAAACCATTCAGATGCCACAATTACAAGTTCATGTGTGATTTGTAGATTTCACAACTGGAAGAAAGGTGTATGCATTTGTGTGTATGTGTGTTTTTATGTATTAGTTTCTTTAAATTGAGATAAAACCAAATATGACTTTTGTGTAAAAATAATTACAAAAGTTTTTAGTAAACTAAGCAAAATAATGGATCACAATTCAAAACTATTTTACTTTTACATGTGTGAAGATTAATATTTAATTATAGCCACACATTTTTAGACTAAAAAGGTCCAGTTTACCCCGATTTCCTGATTCCTCTTATTCTGGTATGCTTATTCTGCAAAGGGGTATGCATTCAACTCAAACAAAAGTGTATTTTGGCAACCTGTCAACTGAAATGACTGGAAGAACCATTTACAGCCAGTTTGATTTAGTTCTTCTTTAAAAACAACAAACAAAAAAGAAAAGCAAAGCAACACATAATTTTAAAGTTATAATTCAAAACATTCCCAAAACAAAAATGTTAGGAATGGGTAGCCATTGTATTATACTATGATAGTCAGTACTGTAATAGTGATTGGCTACCAGTTTTCAACATTATTTAAAATAACTTTTTTGTGTTAAACAGTAGAAATAAACCAGTTTTGGAGCAAGTGAAGGGTGGGTTAATGATGACAGAATTTTCGCTTGCTTATAAACAATCTCTTCAAGTCTTATAACCCATTTATGCACAATGTAATGGCATGAACATGAAACCTTTTTTCCCAGGCACAAAAAAAGATTGAAAATGAATACAGTGACTATGTGAGTAATCCGTAATGAGCCTGATTGATTGGATATGAAGCTGTCAGTACTTGACAATTGCCAGTTGTTTAATCTTAGAGTTTCAGTTGCACTCAAGAATCCATTAGATTGGGTTATAGAGACTATTTTGGTGTGGTTTGGAGGCCGAGATGCAAAGGGTGTGTTGAAGAGGTGTGTGTCCTGTCAGAGTCCCAGTGATTTGGGTGCCCTTGGAGCCTCTGTCTACACAGAGAGAATAAGCAGACATTTCAGTGGACAGATGTCCTGTCATTACTCACAGCACTGAAACTATTGACTGTAAGAGCAGACCATTGGTCGATTTTGGTCAAGATTCACACAGTCTATACATAATTACCAATATAAACCTCAATCAGGCATGACAGAAAGTACAAAATAGACTAAATGCTAATTAATTGAGTATACATACTTTTTTTTGTAAATTATTAGTTTTATGTATTTTTTTGCGTAGGGGTCAATTTATGTTTTTAATTTAATTATATGATATTTGGATTTCAAAAAGTTAACTTCTAAATGTCAAAAAGTGACTTTTGACATACTTAGGAACAATCACAATTCTATTTTTGTACCCCTACCTCTTCCCCTTCCTCTTGGCCCTTACAACCGAGTGTGAAGGGGAAGGGCTTCAAAATGTAACCCTAAGAATTGGGACAGCACTACAGCACCTGCACACATCATCATTTGTCATCGGGATCTCTTGAACATAAGAGATCAGACGATCGCGACTGCTGTAGTTAGTCCAGTTGTGTTATTTTTTGGTATTTATCTTCAGTAAATCACTGAAGGCATATATTATGTTATCATAATGATATAATGTGGCAATAAGATCGTAACTATACTGTGTATTTACACAGTGGCTATATTAACCTATGTAAGCACAAAAAACAACATTAACATTATAGCAGGCACTGTAAAAATCTCATTCCCAGCCCCTAGACATTACTGACAGGGTATTTGAGTGTCATCGAGTGTCAGAATGTTGTGGGACTGCCGTACAGGAGTTATGATTATGGATTATAGATTGCAAAATTTAGCAGTTTTTATTTTAGCATTTTTTAAAAGCATGACTGTAAAACACGAATGCGGTTATAAATATATTAAAACATGTGCTTGTTTGTTGTAAAAATTCGTATTAATGACAAAAAATACAAATTTGTGGATCTCCTTACTTCCGGGTGCAGTGATTCTGCCGATGTGGCTGGTGTATTCTGGGAAATTTTCTTACCCCTTGGTTTCGAGTGTGGTCCTGAAAAATCTTCATTCCAAAGGCTATTCACCCCTTCCCCTTAGCCCTACGCCTTCAAGCTAAAAAGAATTGGGACACCCCTACTCCTTGACATGAACGTGCAAAATGAGGGGTAGGGGTAAGGGGAAGGGTTAAGGGGTAGAAATAAGATTAGGCCTTAATAGTTTGAAGTGAAATATGGCCTAAATTAGTGCTGTGAATACAAAAAACTGGTAAATTCCAGTACTTCCTCTGTTTTTTTACTGACACACACACATATATACACACATATATATATATATATATATATATATATATATATATATATATATATATATATATATATATATATATATATATATATATATATATATATATGAGCAATTCCATGCAAATATCAACCTTGCCATGAAAAAAAATAAGTTTTCCCCCTAAGTACCGAAACCGTTCTAGGTTTTTTGTGTAAGAAAATATTTTACAGTACTTTATAAATACTCAAAATGTCTCTGTCAATGTTTTTAAACAATTGTATTGGATTTACCAAAGTCACAACTTCACATCTGTCACATCCATAATGGAGAGATGTCACATCCATAGCAAAGCTTTTTCCTCATAAATGCTTAAAATATTAAATAAAATTATAATAAATATAATAATTCATGTTTGTTCTATATTGAGCCAACTTTTTTCCTGTTGAATCCTGTTATTTTTGGGCACTGCGCAGTTTAATTCAATTAATTTCTACAAAGTATGTTTTATACTGTAAACATCACAGATTTTTTTGGTCAAGTCCATAATGCATAATGCTAATGTTTATTTTCCTCATTTAAAGTACAAAACATGTCTACAGATTGATTTTTTTCTAATCTTAAAACTTTGTGGTTGTTCTGGAAAATATAAACAGATGTTTCAATATAGTGTTAATGTATACTTTCTATGTGAATTTATGTTTTTAGTTTTTACTGAAAATGACACATCCATAAAGCTGGAATTGCTCATATATTATATCTTAAACAATATATTGTTACAAACTACTAAAATGTCGATAAAAGCAACTTCGGTGAACTGAAGAGTTGAATTTTCACCATCAAAAGCTAACAGAGTCGAGATCAAGGTCCCATTAAGAATTGTAAATAAAAAGAAAACACCTTTTTTATCACAAGTACAGAAACGGTTCATTAACATATTTTTTTTACAGTGTAGAAATCCGTATTCATATTTCAGTCTTTCGATGTAAGACAAACGTCTTATTTAGTGCTGGGCAGTGAATAATCGCATTCAGAATAAATATGTTTTTACATAATATATATAATTTTTCAGTAAACTATCCCTTTAAAATGAAAACAATTAAATCACTTTTGATAAAACAAGAAACTTAAAAAAAAACATGAAAAATGACCACAACTAAAATAAAAACAAAACACAGAAATAACAATATTGAAATTCAGCTTTTTAATAGGAAAACCAGGGGTGCTTAAAGTGGGAACCCTGTATAAAACCATGGAAAAGGGCTGAAGTATTGCACTCTACATCAAAAACTAAATAGTACAAAATTATTGACATAAATATTTGAACATATATATAATTAATATATATGTGAAACATTTTCTCAAATATATGCATGTACGTGAGTATTTAAATATACATAATAATTATACACATACGCACATGTATATTATGCAAATGCAGGTTTTTATTTTGGATGCAAGTCATCGGGATTAATCAAAATGATTTTATTCTCATTGGATGAAACCTTAGATTAGCTTAAAAGCAGATATTACAAGTAACCCTTGCACCCATTTCTCCTCTGTAAAATTAATCTATTTTTATTCTCGTTTGTTGCCGGGTGTAACTGTGAATTAATAATGTAAATGTAAATTACGAGGGAGTGAAAGTACCTCCCACATTGGGTGGCTGTGTAGGTTTAGTTGGTGTCATATTTCCATTTTATGGCTTTTTTGATCTTACATCTGGGACATTTACTGACTTCATTCTGTCCTTCAGTTCAGTATAAAACAGGCCTTTGGGCTCTACAGTGATCAACTACAGGTCCAGTGCTGCTAACGGTTCAACCTAACCACACAACATTTCAATAATCCTCATCACTGTAAATTGAACATTATATTTAAAAACGATTTTTTTTTTTTGTCCTGAAATAATAGTAGCCATTATTAGGATCATCATTGCAACCTCAGCTCTGCTGTGAGTATCAGGAAAATTTTCTTTTTTCTTTGTTTGCTTACAGAAGAACTTGCTACATAATCTTTCACTGGGTTGTGATTATTAAACTGGTCTTCTGGAAAAGACATTATTAGATTTGAAATGCTTAATGTTTGTGTTTATATATCTTAATCTGTTCATTTCTTGTTGTGTTTAACTCTTGGAGAATCGGTTTCATTATTTCCTTAACTGTACATTTAATGCAGTCAAAATAGATATTTGGCTTTTTTATATTATTTTACATGCTCGTATCTCACCAAGATATTAGGCAAATCCCTTTTATCAAAAGCACAATTTATAAGCAATTCATTGGTTAAGAAATAAATTGTTTTGTTTTATATTTCGTACAGTGATGCATCAGTTTTCAAACTGGTTTCAGGACCTCAATGTCCTGCCAGTGCTGTGAGGTCTGTGAAAATAACAAGACATTTAAAAAATAAGATTCAAATTGTTAATTTTAAAGATTTAATAAGAGGATGCAAATAAATAATGCAAATGCCTCTCATAAAAAATGTTTATAATTATATGTATAGCATTAATGTAATTGTTTTATTTTCATGAAGGAATTGCTAAAATATAAAATTTTTAAAATGTTTAAAAGAATTATCTAAATAAATATTTAAAATATTGTTAGGTAGTTAATTTGGTCAGTTAATAAATACTGTACTTTATTAGAAATAAATATTTTGAGATTAATGTTTGAATTGATTTTTTTTTTTTTTTTTTGTAAAAATACAATAAAATAAATGAAATTATAAGTTTTAAATGTTATGATGTAGGTCCTTCAGATGAGGATGATCATGAGGATTGATGGTACATGAAGATTGGAAACCCATGAAAATGTGCAAGCTCAACTTATTCTCCTTTTATTTTTCAAATCTATTTGATTACCAGTAAGCTACCACAAAAACAGTAGGACAACAAAAAAAAAACAGTTTTTGTTTTTCAAACAAACACTTTGAGTGCAAATAATGAGATACAGATAAATGTTTCATATTTAAAATAAATGTTCAACGTCTGATTCGTTGTTCCGCATCTTCAGTTTTTCCTTGTGTCAATATATATATATATATAATATATATATATAATATATATATATATATATATATATATATATAATGATTATTTTATTTGAAAGTGCGTTTTTTTCCCTCCATTCTGCGGTCTGCGGTGTTGGTGAGAAACAGTCAATAATTTTTATTAGTATTTCTGGTCGTCTTCCAGCTCCCCATGGTGTGAATTCCCTTCACCATACACACGAGTGCATGCTGCTTATCGTCACATTGAAATTTCATCTGCTATTTTCCAATTAAAAGCTTAATAGCCCTGGAAACGGAGTTCATTGTGGTGAAGTTTACCGTGGCCCCCAGTTCTCAAAGTCTGTGTCTGCCGGGATCCATTACGTGCTTGAATAAACCCATTTAGGAACAGAACGGGACTCGAGGGTGGCCCGGTGTTGAGTTTCACTGGACTTTAAAAGCGATGGGCATCATTTTAAGAAAGGTGTGCTGCAATTTACACCCTACATCGCGCGCCAACCGCATTTAAAGCCTTTGTATGTTTACTGTGAGCACAACAGCAAATAGGTCTGTTTAATGTAGATGACATTGCCCAGTTTCACTTCATTTAATATTTATTATTATTTATTATTATGTTCCTTCAAGAACTAATTTAAGTCCAAATCATATTGCTCAATTAACTCGTGCTGCATGTCGCACCATTCAACTTTTTTTTTTTCATGGGAATAAGTGAAAGAGTTTCATTCAAATGCAAACCACCAAATTATTGTCGCCTGTGTTTAATTCGAATTCGCAGCGTGTGGTTAAAACTAAATACCTAAGTGGTCGCGGGGTTTTTTGGTTGAAAAGCGCACAGCAGTTATGGGAAACTCATTTCTACAATTCCCAGGTCAATTCTTCAAATTACTCGCAGTCATAAGGACCTCATGCTTCGTATGTTGGCAAATTGGTGTGATGTGGTTCAAACAAACGGTCAAAATTATGAAGTTTATTTCATCTTGAAGTTCATTATTAAGTTTATTTTATTATAATTGTTAATGTTTTCGAATATACGCGTTTATATTTATAACACGCGTATATTCGAAAACATTAACAATTAAACAAACGAGGTTACAAATCTTTATTGTGAATTAAATTAGAAGTTATAAATAATGTGAAATTTCCAGCCCATTTTAATTTAATTTCTGTTCATACTTTTCCAAATTCCTTATAAAGTTTAAGTTGATTCTTGCTAATGAACTGAATTCGAATTGTGATTTAAATTAAATATTAAATTACACTAATGATTTGTTGATGTACCATTCTATACAGATGCCAACTGAGTGCCAACATCTGCTACCGACGTGCGTATTCGATTTTTTATGAAATTATTCAGTTTGTGCTATTTGACTAACTTCTGTATGTTAACACACGGATTGAAAACGCAAGTTAAACATTACTGATACATGTTAAACACGAGACATACCTTGTAGACCGTATCATTTTAATACTACTTTTAATTATATTATATTATATTATATTATATATATATTATATTATTGACAGAAAGAATTCGAATTTGCATTTCGTAATTTTTATGATGCACAAAAGCTATCAGTAATTGTAGGCTTTGTAAAAAGTTGCATATCGGTAAGATCCCTAAATAAATAGAGGAAGAAAAAAACCGAGCCTTCCTCCCTCCAGTGTCAGGGGAATGTAAATGGCTCGTGACAGTGATGTGAGGAATAGAAGTTTACTCGTTAGTGCGTGTCAGATCACCCGATGCACTTCTTTTTGCGGGGCGAAAGGTGGATCCTCGTCTTAAAGAGTCAACACCTCTCATCAGGAGTGTATCGAGCAGCAGAGGGGCTTGATCTTGACAGCATTTCTTTCTCTACACCTTATCTGATGCACTTGCGCCTCTGGCACCTTTGGAAACCACTTGAGAAATGAATGGCTACGGATCGCCCTACCTCTACATGGGGGGCCCGGTGTCCCAGCCGAGAGCGCCCCTCCAGAGGACCCCCCAAGTGTGCGCGCTGCAGGAACCACGGCGTGCGGTCCTGGCTGAAAGGGACCAAGCGCTACTGCCGGTTTAAGGACTGCACTTGCGCAGAAATTGTATTCTGATAATCGAGCGGCAGCGGGTGGATGGCGGCTCAGGTGGCGCTGAGGAGGCTAGCAGGCGAACGAGAGTTTGGAGAGTTTGATCCCAGAGTCTCTGAGGGCGCTGCCCGGCATCACGGTGAGGCAGCGGAGAGCAGAGCGCGAACCCGCGGGCCAGCGACATAGACCTGCGCTGGAGCACAGACACCGTACCCCCAAAACAGACCGCAAGTAACCGCTTTCACCAGCTACTCAATATTCGAAAAAGTTTGCTGCTTGGAATTAAAGTTTTAGCAACCCTGACGACGATGCATATGTTTGCACAACGCATTATAATTAACTGGTCTTATTTACTTACAGACTTATTTAATAACTTACTTAGAAACCTTATTTAATGCATAACTGATAAACGAAACACGGCTGGAGGTTTAAACCACATATTTCTGAAATGACACTGGCAACTTTTACAAATTTATTAGTAATTAATATGTTAATATATTACAAATAAAATATAAAATTATATTTGGGCCTGTCACAAATATCAAACAAAAATAATAGCATTAGTTTAGTTACTTACTGATCGACAAAACATGATAATGCACAATGCCGGCAGTTTGTTTTTGGAACAAGCTATTGATTAACTTAACGATAAATTCAACCACAATTATATATAATATTGTTTTGTTCTCATAAAAAATATTATGCTATATATTATTTATGATGAGTTAGGCAATGAAAATTCCAGCAAAACACTTTTATTATGTCCACACTTTATTCGATATTTAATATACGTGAGAATAAACTGTCTGCATTTTACAGGAAAAGTTCTGAATGTTCAACTAAATTATTTCGTTAAAATAAAGAAATATATATATATATATATATATATATATATATATATATATATATATCTATATATATATATATATATCTATAATATATATAATTATAAATAAAGCAATCCGACGTGGTGCATAAGGAAACTGGCATTGGCTTATTTCGGTGAGATTGATCTGAATGCTGGTCGTTTTAAATACTGTATTCTGCGACCGCCAGTACACGTTAGAGGTAATAGGCAAGGCCCTGATAATCATTTCAGGGCAGGTCAACTGCAAAGTAGGCGAAGTCCAAGCTGATGTAAAATGTTTCTAAAGTAATCAGTTTGCAAAACTGTAATGAAGTGGCATCGACGAAAGATTTTTCTCTGCCACCGCATCAGCGTTTTTATGCAAACAGCTAAAAAAGTTACCATTATAAATCACAGGAGTGCTGACAGGTCAGTAACCTGAATGTTGCACTATAGTCTGCAGAAGCAGACAATGTTTTACTAGTGTCAGTGTTTTAGCTGGACTTAAAGGCTTCCACTTTAGTCATTCCTGAGAACGGCCGGCAAACGTAAAAAAGATTTGAACTAATGTTAGTCTGACAGTTTTATCATTTTTTTGAGGCCTACAATCTAAAGACATTATGGATATAATTTTCAAAGAAACATGTTCAGATTATCTAAACATCTACCGGAAACCATATACTTTCAGTCTTCCATCATCCCTCCACTAGCCCAACTGCTTCTTGTCCCAGCCAGTCTGGGATTGGGCCAGATATGTTTATACCCCATCAGATTGTGAACTTGTGAATACTACTTATATATCAGCATATTCATACAATCAGTGCATGGGTGTGTGTTTTCCAGACCTAAGTGATGAGCTGTCCGGTGAGCAGTCTGGAGGAGAGAACGGTGGCAGTGACAGAGAACCAGAAGCAGTCAGCTCCCCAGAAGAGTCCAAACCCAACCTCTGCTGCACCCCTGACACCTCTGACCCATCTCCCCAGCTTGAGGAGTCCCGCTTTGGCATGTCAAAATCCTGCTCTGACCCAGAACCCAAATCTGACAACCCTAAATACTCCCCTGAGCCCAACCTCCTCATCGAAGGCCTCTCCGGCTCCGTCTCTCTCCCTTTCAGCCTGAGAGCCAACCGACCCCCTCTGGAGGTCTTGAAGAAGATCTTCCCAGCCCACAAACCAGCAGTCCTGGAGCTCATCCTGAAAGGCTGCGGTGGGGATCTGGTCGGAGCCATCGAGATCCTGCTCTCCAGCCGTTCCACGATGAAACCTGAAAAGATTCTGTCGGAGAGCTCAGATGCTCTGGTTCTTCCCTCAAACGGCCACCTCTTTGAGCATCCGCTCAGCTCCTACCCAGTATCATCTTCCAAATGGTCGGTCGGGTCGGCCTTCCGTGTTCCCGATTCCCTTCGCTTCTCCTCTGAGTCATCTGGTGGGGTCGTACCGGGCCCCCTGAGCATGCCACTACAGCACGGCTTCCCTCAGCCCCCTCGATACCCCCTCATGCTGAGGAATTCGTTGAGCCGTGGCCAGGCTGGGCCATTTATGCACAATGATGTGACTCTGTGGAATACCATGACATTGCAGCAGCAGTATCAGCTGCGCTCTCAGTACGTCCCACCATTTTCAGGCCCCTCAGCCGGGGTGATCCGCAGCTCTCCGCTCCTCACCAGCAGACCCAGTGAAGAGCATCGGATCAGCATCCAGGAGGAGAGCTGCCCCGTCATTGCCAAACAGAGCATGTACGCTGCAGATGAGGAGTACGATGATAGATCTGACTCCTCAGACTCCAGGATCCTCAATACTTCCTCCTAACTCCAGCGGTTACAAAATAAGCCCTGAAATATGGCTTGAAATAATAGGAAAGAGACTCTGCTCTTCTAGGGAGCGCAATGAAAAGATGTACAGTGCATTACTTGAGGTATTGTATTTCTACCTGATTTGAGGTTGTCGTGCCAACTTAATCATGTGTGGAATAACATTAGCTTTAATTTTTTGAGTTGGGGGGGTCATTAAGGGACTATTGATTGACCAAAAATTCTGAATAACAATTTTGAGCACAGTGATATGGATTACCACTTTGCATGAAATGTACCATTGATGACAATTTAATGTAGAAATATTTCAGCAATCCTGCATGTAAAAGTATGGCAAATAAACCTTCTATGAACTGTTACTGTCAGTGTGTTTATCTGAAATATTTACATATATTAAAAAATTCTACAGAAACAACAACAATCAAACATTAAAAAATATTGGGAATTAATCAAGCATGGATTTGTTTTTGGAAAGAAAACATCTCTTCAATATAAGAAAAAGAAAACAATGAATTAGCTCTTTACATTAATTATAATAAAAATACAATCTCAATGAGACAAAAAAGTTCTTACATTTTTAGCATATCTGAAAAGAACATAATTGACATAAATACAGCTTTAAGTTCATAACCAAACAGTTCTTTATTATACAATATTTAAGCAATGCCATAATATTATCAAATGACGCAGTCGTCATAATAAAATAACATTTACCCTTTTACCTTATTATCTGATGGTTTGTTGCAACAATAATTTGTTATGCAGTTTTTTTTTACCAAACTTTTTATATTAATCAATTACAAGACAAGAAAAGTAAGCTAACCGCGCCACCTAGTGGACATTCTGAACGTCTGACAATGAAACAGAATTCACGAAGTCCTGCTTATACTAGATAGTATGTTTTAGGTCGTGAATTTGTAACACATCTAGCCAACATTAAATGCAAATATGTTTAAGAATTAGACATGTTCAGAGGAACATACAATCAGAAATATATTCATATTTAATTTTCATTCCCCGTGCAGAAAAATGACACAACGTTACTTTATCATCTCTCAATTATAATTATAAATATAATACATTAATATTACATAATTGATGATTATGCCCATTATTATTATTATCCATTGTCTTCAGTGAAAGTGCTCTACTGTATGTGCAAGAATGCCTCGCTATGAAAACATCAATATTGACTCACACTGTCACCTTGTGATGCACTTTATAATTCGCTTTAGACCTATACCCAGAAAACAAATTTAAGGCTTTAAATTACAAACTGTTCAACTAAGATAACAGTCTAATAGTTTCTGGGTACCTGTAACTGAGATATATAAATATACATTTGACGTGACTATTCAAAATCACAGTGTTTATAAACGTATGTGTGATGCTAAAGCAGCGGGTCGCTGCATCGTGCAGGTGTCGCAGTTGCAGGCTCTTTAAACACATCTGTTGACTTAACCGAGCGCCAGCTTTTAATGCTGACATTTGAATTTGTGCTCTAAGTCACAGGGCGTGTGTTGTCGTACCATCAAGCCGGACAGACAAATTATGAGTGGTTAAGCATTCAGCAGGTTGCCACGTGTTAACCGATCCATCAAGCGTCTTCAAATGCTAATTAACATAACAGGGATTCAGCGCGCTCACAAATCTCCCGTCTCTACTCCGCGATCGGGTTACACTGCAGCGCGTAACAGACACACCCAGAGGCTTGTCACTGATCATCGCTTGTAAATAATGATCCCAGTCCGAGTCTGAGGGCGTTTTAACCATGATGGACCTGCATTGTCACTGTGACAGAAGTAACGCATTTGTATAACTTCTCAACAATGCAGGCTGATAACAAACACAAAGGCCTCTTTCTTATCAGCGAACGCATGCCTGGCGAGGTAAAATAACAATGTAAATATAAGCCTAGATTAAAAGATCCATTCTGTGGAATATAACAACCACTTTCGTTAGACATACGCATAAAGATCGCCTCTACTAACAATAAGACCACGGTTTCCTCCATTTGGCATTGTATATGTGTTTAGAAGAAGGCAGAAGAGAAGATCAAAGCATTCCATGGGGAAATTGCACCCTGGGTAGCAGTTGGGTTGCTGGCCGTAACCTTGCTAATAAATTAAGAGCGAGTAGCAAAGCTGCACCTGCACGGCAAACATCTTCACCACATGTGCGTAACAGAGATGACGGGCCAGACAAGACCAGACCAACAATTAACCAGCACAATCACCCCATAAATACCATCCTGCCTTACCTGATCGATGAAAATGTGTTGTTCAAAACGGATACCCAGGAACTGGTTAAATAAACGTTTTCTAAACTATTTTAATGTTTTTATAATGACATTTCATAAATATGCTAGATTGATTCAAATACATTTTTATACGAATTATGAAACCAAATTTGCTGGCTTATATAGCTGACCTTAGTTAGCCCTATAAGGGTTTTCACAAATTTGGAATTAACAACCCATCATTTGATTGTATTAGTTATTGCAATACGATATTTTTTAAATCCTATAGCCATATAAAATACCTGAAGAACAATTCAATAAAGTAGATCATAAATTTATATAAATAAATTAATATGGCTGTGTTTAGATGGTATTTTGTTCCAGAACAAAAACCATTGAGGGGTTACTTTAAGTGCCGATGACGCGTGGTTCTGTGTGTTGTGTGTGTTGTATATATATTAATAATGCGCATATATATGCATTAAAATAATACTTACTGTTGAGAACAGTAAGATATAAAAACAATTGAGAGAGGTTACTCCTAATGTGCGGATGACGCGAGATAATGTTTATTATATATATGTATACACACACACACACACACACTCACACACATACATACATACATTCCAGCGTTATGGATGTGATATTTTGGAGTAAAAACTCAAAACATAAATTCACATAGAAAGTAAATGTTAACATTATATTGAAACCTCTGTTTATATTTTACAAAACAACTAAACACAGAGTTATGGGATCAGAAAAAATATTACTCTGTAAACATTTTTTATAATTTCAATGAGGGGAATTAAACATGCGTATGCATGTGACAAAAAAAAGTCTGCGAGTTTTCAGTATACGACATACTTTGTTGAAATTCTCTGAATTAAACTGCACAACCCAAAAGAAACAATAATCAAAAGGATAAAAGTCAACTCTCTACAGAACAAAACAACTGATTTTATTTTATATTTGACATTTTTGCATTTATGAAGGAAAAGCTTCGTTATGGATGTGAAACTTGTGTGACTGGTAAATCATATATAATAGTTTGAAAACAAATACTTTTTTGAGTATATTTAAAGTACTGGATAATAGTTGCTTACACAAAAAAATGTTGAAACGGTTTCTCTATTTTGGTGAAAACTTACTTTTTTTCATGGCAAGGTTGACATTTGCATGGAATTGCTCATATATATATATATATATATATATATATATATATATATATATATATATATATATATATATATATATATATATATATTAATTTTAATGATTACACACATTTTTTATGTAAAAAAATATTGTTAGAAACATATATAGCCCTGCTAGATTGATACTGAAATGATATTGCAGTCTGCATTTTTATAGATTACGCATGTTGGACAACATGGATAATTTTAAAACTACAATTTTATGTGTACAAACTCCAACCATATTGTGTTGTTCTTCACTAAGCTTAACTCTCCCACGTCCCGCATGTGCTGCTGTCTATAGAGCAAACCCATCACGAACAGTAGCTGTGGCATTCTTTAGTGTCAGTTGATTTACTTTGTTTTGAGAAACATCACACATGGTAGGTCGATCGGGACAAGAGAATTATGTTTTGTGTAGCCTTCCCGCATGCTTAGTCAATGTTTTTTAAGTATCGCTTGTTGTGTCAACTGTCATATCACGCTCAATCTCGAGCTGAAAACAGTGATGCATCTCTGAAGGGTTGTGCATTGTCAACAGCAACTCACAAGATATTAATTTGTGTAACAAGAGATCTAGTGTCTTGTTAACAGACAAACTAATTTGTCAAAGTCATTTTAAACCATTCAATTTATAAATAGGTCTTGCAGAGCTGCAACTTTTATGTGGAAAAAAATGTTAAAGATGGACTATAAATAATAGAAATGTCTCAATTAACAAGAGTAATTTTATATACATCTGTTCGGCGTTTAAAAGCATGATCTCCAAATAGGCCGATCAGCACTGTCGTGTAATAAACAATTAATAAATCACACTAAAAAGAATGGTTAATATTTATAGATGCATATTCTATTTATATCTCAAAGCAAACAAACAAAAACAAAAAGCACCTGTATGGCAACGCTGTTAGGCGTATTTGAATAAAAATGAAAATCCATCGCCAGTTTTTGCATTCACCAGCTGTAATTTGAATATTGTCAATTAGTGGTTACTTTGGCCACTGCAAGCACATTAACGAACAATTACAACGTACATTGAAAATATGCTTCTGTAATATAATTAGTAGCCAAAATAAACATCAGACTTCTGTTGTCCAAATACAATAAAAAGCAAAGTCGTTTCTTATTTTCTTTAAGCATCTGCACAAAGCAAAAGTTCACAGCTACTTAATAGTTTAGTTTGTGTAGTATTATTGAATTAATATAAGCTACTCAATTCAATTTCTAAACTGAATAAAAGCCAACTTTAAAGATGCCTACAGAAATGAACAATATATTTAAAATGTTGAGACATGGGGGTTTGAAACCAGATGCATTAAACAGCTGAACCCCCATTGTGCTCTGTGATTATTTGTTCTGCTTTCTTAGAAATGTTTTATTTGTAACTTAATTCACCCCATTAAGAACTTCGTTCAGAGAGCCGTCCTGTTCCAGCCAATAGTACAGCGCGGTTTTACATCGAGCCAATAGGAACATGCTGTCAAACACCGTCATCTGATAGGCTCGTTGTAAGCGGAGCTTCCCAATTGGCTGCCGCGGATTTGCTGCGCGGATCTTAGAGTTGAAAGGCTGGGATAGACTCTCATCACACCGCAGTGACAGATCAGGTTGTCTAAATGTCGCTCACTGATGTATAGGTAAAAGTGGTCTATTTTACCCTGGAGGAGCGCTTCTTACTGGTACAACAGCTCTGGGAAACAAGAAAGACAAATACCTCAGCTTTTAGTTTTATTCCGCCTTGGATAACCACTCATCGTTTGTTTGACTGCTTTGGCAAGGTAAGTGTATTTTAAAATATAAAATATGCTAGAGACATACTATTTAAAATACACTGTAAATTTGAGAGCATGTGTTTATTTATTTTATTTGTTTACTTAAGTAAAAAAAATAAGTATTTAGTTAAGTACACATTTACCATCTACAGTGATTCATTCACAAAAGTTTTTCAGATCACAGATTTTTTTGATAAATGAGAATTTAATTTTACTCTTTAAGTAAAATGACAGCATTTAACTTGACACGTTACATGCAGGAAAATATAGTTTTAATATTTATTATTTACAATTTTCTGGACAGCATCTAGGTTTACGCGGCCTGAAAATGACGGATCTGTCGGGCACTGAGTTTGAGATCGACGTGGAGGGCCTGGAGACGGAGAGTGATGATCAGGCGGTGTTCACCGGCCCCGGAGAGGACGACACGGGCTCCAAAGACGACGACAAATCTGACCGCTTAAATCTCGGCTCTGGAGACCAGCGCAAACTTAGCCGCACGCCGAAATGCGCCCGCTGTAGGAACCACGGCGTGGTGTCTTGTCTAAAGGGCCACAAGAGATTCTGCCGATGGAGAGACTGTCAGTGTGCAAACTGCCTGCTGGTGGTGGAGAGACAGCGCGTAATGGCTGCTCAAGTGGCACTGCGGAGACAGCAAGCGACAGAGGTGAGTGCGCGCTAACTAATGACCCGGCCATTTGTTCCCATCAGTATTAAACTGAGGTAACAGAATCTACACTCTTCAAAATAAAGGATAAAAAAGAGAGATTTACAGCGATACCACAGAGGAATCATTTCTGGATTTAATTTTCAAAGAATGTTTTTAAATCAAAAAAATATTTTCCATCTATAAAAAAAGCACGAAAATGTTCCAGGGATGTTAAAGGTTGGGCTCTTCGTGGAAACAGTGATGCCAATAAAGAACCTTTATTTGTAAGAGTGTATAAGCAAAAAGCTTAATAAAATAAAACAAAGTGAAGGAAGATTTTTCTGAATGTATCAGCCAGTCTGACATTTCTCCAAGACTGCTAAAAAATAAACCATTGACTCTGATCCACTAGAATAAATGTCATTACTTATCATTCAATTTTAGGACAAAAAGGGAATAACTGGGAAGCAAATACCGGTGGAAAGACGAAATATCTATCAGCGACACATCCGTCCATCGACCATGCTGGCAAAAAGCATTTTAGAAGGTGGGTAAAAACCAACAACAAAAAAACAAATTCTGTAGCATGCATGGATTCTCAGCTCAAGCTCAAGACTGATCTACCTGATGATATCTTTCATCCTATTTTTTCTTCTTTTTAAAACTAATTTACCCCTCTTTTCTCCTTATCTCTCAGCTTTTCTTGGACTTCTGTCTATTTCAAATTAATTCACTATGGTTCACCTGTGGATATTTTCATGGCGTAAGCGTCTCTTAAATACAGCATGTTCTAAATGATTCAAATAAAAGCTGCATGATATTATTGATGCTCAAAATTTAATGCAGGATTTATACTAAAACATTTGTGGTGTTATATTATTCAAAACAAATTCAGAAACTGCTCACAGTGCCTTAAATGTTATGTGTTGTTCTACATAAATTCAGCCATTGTTTTCATCCACAGGATATCGTCCAGTTCAGAATGACCCATTCCTGGGTGCCAATCCCACTCTTCCCCCTCCTCTGAGCGACCGCATGAGGAAGAGACGGGCCTTTGCTGACAAGGAGCTGGAGACCATCATGCTGGAACGAGAATACAAAGAAACGGGAGCTTCTTGAGTCCACCCAGTCCAACTCAGCCTCGCTCTTCATGCCGGGCAGTATGGTCCACGCCGCTGAGTACAACTCCTACAAGACGGCCTTCTCATCCCGCTTCCACCCGTCCACCTCGAACCCTCTCCTAAAGATCTGTGCGGTTTTCTACCCTGGCTGTCTAGACCTCTCTCTGCAATACGCTGCCACCGGCGTGACCACAGCAAACGTGGAGCTCATCTCCTCTAACGTCAGTGTAGCCACCACCTACCGCCAGTACCCCCGATCTCTCCGCGCTTCGTAATGTGGCCCGCGGAACAGCAGCAGTATTAGCGATGCTCTCTTATACCAGCAATGCCTCTTAAACGCTACCGCAGTGCAGAACTTGAAACCTGGAGCAGTTTGGGAACCCAAAAGATGATGAGCTCCACCGAAAGTCACCCTCCTGAGCAGGGAGGCACCCGCATCCCGGCTTGAGGGATCTCGAGTGGCTCCAGAGTCCTCAGACTTCCAGCCAGGACCCAGAGAGGCTCAGACGGGACTCGGCCACAATGGAGGTGCCCGTTCGGCCTTCTCTCCTCCTAAAAGAGCTTACGGACAGGCTTTCCCTCCACAAGCAGGAAGCCACGAGCATGTGATCAACAACATGAGCAAAGACACAGCCAAGCACACACTGTCCATGAAACTCAACTCCTTCCATTCTCTCATCCAGCAGACGCTCAACGACAAGAATCCAGACACAAACAGGCCCTACTGTAAGGAGCTGCTGGAGGAAGCGGCGAAAAAGTTCAGGGAAGGTACAGCCAAAGACACAGTGGGACTCAAAAGCTCGGAAAGAGCGGCAAAGGACTTTGTAGCAAAGCCGCGGTGCAGCAAGGTCACCGCTGGAGAGTCGCTGTCGTTCTCAGTGGAAGCCATATTAAAAAGACCGGTGCTTTCTTTAAATCGGAAATCTCAGTAAGGCTTCTTGCAAACAACAACAGCAAATCTTAAAAGTAAAATTGTAACTTTTTGTGCTGATTGTATATTTATTTTCAAATGCATATTTTGGAAGTTTATATAAATACAAGACAGAAAAAATTATCCTGGGATTAATCAAAACGGCATGTGTGCTGCTTTATGGACACTTCTGTGTGTGTGTATATATATATATATATAAACAAATGTACATAACATTTCAGACATGCTTGTTGTATGTTAAAATATATGATAATGTGTAGAGTATTTAATTGTAAATGGTAATTTTGCTACGTTAAAAATGTCAATAAAATGAAATTTTGAAATAAATGACTGTAAGAAGTCCCGTGTTTTTACTATATTTGTGAGCCTAGACCACAAAATCAGTCAAATGTTGCACTTGTATATTTTTGGGAGCAGTCAAATTCATGGCTTTTTACTTTTTTTTTTTTGCTCCAAAAATCATTAGAACGTTAAGTAAAGATCATGTTAGATGTAGATATTTAGTACATTACCTACAGTAAATATATCAAAACTTTATTTTTGATTCATAATGCACATTGCTAAGATCTTGTTTTGGACAATTTTATAGGCAAATTTCTCAATATATATTTGTTTGAACCCTCAGATTGCAGATTATCAAATATTTATACTGTATCTCCATTCTAATATTATTTCATCCCAACCATAAATCAGTGGAAAGTATATTTATTCAGCTTTAAAATGATGTGCAAGTTCAAAAATGTATCCTTATGACTGGTTTTGTGGTACAGGGTCACATTTTGCTGTTAGGTATGTTTTTTTTAATAAATGTGATTGTTTCTATTAAACTAGAAGTTTAATTAAGCCAATAATGATGTTAATTATAACATTATAATATTCATAACACTTTTAGGTTACACTACTTTGCAACTACCCATCAACAAACTCTCATTAGAGTATTAGTAGACTGAAGTTGAGACTTGAAAAGTTGCTTATAGGAATATAAATATACTTATAGGAATATAAAGCTCTGCAGATATTAAGCAGATAATATGCTAGTTGACGTAGTTACAAAGTTACTTTTATTCAACAGAATGAAAATAGTGGTGTTCGGTACACACAAAGTAATTATTATGGTAATTTATTACAATAATTGAGTAATGAATAGTATTTAACCTGACCCAGGCACTAAATCAATAATATGCAATCAATATAGTAATAAATAAATTAATTAAGAAAAAAAGAAACACATACCGTTGTAAAAGAATGATTTATTTACTGATACATTTGAGCTCCTTGAAATGTTTAAACCTCTCATTAGTGTTCATTAAGAACCTGTCATTTGGATCATTTGAATTGTGTACTTTTTCAGCACAGCGGCAGTATTTTTTGTTGTTACATCATTCTCAAGTAAATGTAAAAAATATCTGCAAATACTGCGATTAAATAAATGCGATTAAAATTCAAAGTTAAATTCTGGATATAGAAAACAATATAATTTATGCTATTATTACACATTTGACCATTTACTATACATTGGCCATTAAGTTTATAAAGTAACTGTGTGTGTGTGTGCCTCCGTGCATGTGTGCGTGTGTGTTTATCTAAAAAGGACAAATGATTGTGTTTACTTATTCCACTTTATGTGCAAATACGAAACACCTGCTCAAGACATTAGTTATGACTGCATGTATCACAGATGTCGATGATGGAAACATGAGAGGTCCATAAATTATAAAATACCTTCAACAATGCATTTTTTTTATTTTTTAACATTTATTCCATTATCCAGGATTATGTGTAAAGTATTCAGAAGATGACAAATTCAAAGAATAAAAGAGATAAAACGAGAAAAAGAAAGTAAACAGATCGTGTGTTACTACATTAAAAGGATAGTTCTCAAAAAATACACTAAAATGCTGGATTCCACACAACTGAAGTTATTAAGTTAACTTATTAGTTTCTACAAATTTAAGTGGACTAAACATAAAACAATTAAGTTGTCCCTCAAAAAAAACAAGAATTGTGTTGTTTCAGATCATTTTAAATAAGTAGTTTGAACAAACAAACAAAAAATGAGTGCACATGTAAATGGTCATTTTTGCTACATTAAAAATGTCCATAGAATGACATTTCTAAATAAATGACTGTAAGAAGTCCCGTGTTTTTACATTATTTTGACCATGGAACCACAAAAATCAATCAAATGTTGCACTTGTATATTTTTGGGAAGAGTCAAATTTATGGCTAATTACTTTTTTGCCAAAAATCATTAGAACATTAAGAAAATATCATGTTATGTAGATATTTAGTACATTTCCTACAGTAAATATGTCAAAACTTTATATTTGATTAGTAATGCACATTGCTAATGTAACCCTCCCCAGCTGGAAAAAACAAAAAAATATTATATTGGAGCCCTGGTATCCCAGCAGAAGTAATATGGTAATACCGGTCCTTTCCCTGTAAATTATAGCAGTATGTACTACAATAGACTTTTATTTAGTGCGGTGCCTCCAACTTAGAAACTATACTTCCCAACATGAAAAGCATGAAGAAAATTGACAATAAAGGTTTATCAAAACCTTCAGGTTTATTCAATCAAAAAAAAAAAATTATAAATAAAAATAAATAATAAAAATAATAAATAGATAAATGAATAAAATGAAGCTAAAATAAATGTATAAAAATAAAGAATGAAAAAAATGTGTATATGAAACCAAATAATAAAATGAGAGAATTATTTAAAAACTGACCCACAAATCCACCCAACAGAAATAAGATTGTTTAAAGATTCACGTGACACTTCTCTTAATATAACCTAGATAAATAAATAAAATAAAATAACGTAAATAAATAAAAAATAAACTTGTTCTTTTCCCTGCATGTTTTCTTCTTTATTTATAAATCTGATTTGCAAAGGGGCTACACTAAGAACCTAATTTGGACCATTTTAAAGGCAAATTTCTCAATATATATTTGTTTGAACCCTCAAATTGCAGTTGATCAAATATTTAAACTGTATCTCCATTCTAATATTATTTATTTCTTCTGTTGAGCACAAAACAAGATTTTCCATAGTAGGAAAAACAAATACTATGAAGCTTTCCAACATTTTTCTAAATATCTTCTTTTTGGTGTTAAAAAGGAAACATAAAGGTTTGAAACAATTAAAGAATGATTAAATGATGACAGAATTTTCATTTTTGCTAAAAAAATATTTCTTTAAAAAAAAATAAAAATTAATCTCCCATCCAAAATAAACCATGTGTGTTATTTTAGTCTGGCTAATAAAGTAAATATGTCCAGAGTAGACTACACATGAAATCGTTATGGTAACTAATAAATGTTAACAATACAAGCCTGAGACGTTATAGTTTAAGCACTTGGATGGAATCATATCTGGCTACAAATGGAGCAGGCAAAAGTCTCTAAGGAAAGACCTCTGCACGATATCTCCTACAACCAACGAGAAGCTAGCATGAAATTATAGATTGACTACAGCTGTTAGTCAAAATCGCCTTTCTTGGAAAGAATGTTGATCTACAGCCCTCAAGACATCCACAATAGTTAGTATAACCGAAAGGCTGTTCTGCGCTCATCTCTTCGCTTGTTTATTGTAAACATTTTCTGTCAATACCCATGTGACCAGGAGAAATTGGTCAGAGCTTCTGCAACAGCAGGAGAAGTGTTTTGAGCGAGCTGATTGTAACAGTACGACAGTGGATCTGCTGATGCCATCAAGACTGATGAGGCTTGTTCCCATAGTGTCAGATTTAGCACATTAGCAAAGTGCCATCACTAGCATAGGCGGCATGTTTGTTCAGTTACTTTTACTAGAGCCTTATGTCAGGCCGAGTGAGCCTGTCTGTTTAAACGCTGTCGATAACACATGAGGAAGGCAGGTCAGGATATGCTAACACTGGCTGTGCTAACATTGGCTAGTTTGATAACGCTGTTGATCCGAAACATGCAATTTTCCTTTTCAGCGCTGATATGATAAAGAGATCAGATTAGCCACAGTGAGAGTGAGAGAACAAAATCAGATTTTGATGACAGACAAAAACATCAGTTATCTAACTGAAAAAAACGTTCTTAATCTATTTCTCTTTCAACAGTTTTAAAGGGAGCACAATCAAATGCAGTTGAAGTCAGAATTATTAGCCCTCCTGAATTATTAGCTCCCCTTATATTTTTGCCCCAATTTTTGTTTCACATTTCTAAACATAATAGTTTTAATAACTAATTTCTAATAACAGATTTATTTAATCTTTGCCATGATGACAGTACATAATATTTGACTAGATATTTTACAAGATACTAGTATTCAGCTTAAAGTGACATTTAACAGCTTAACTAGGTTCATTAGGGAGGTTAGGGTAATTAGGCAAATCATTTGTTCTGTAGACAATTGAAGAAAAAATTGCTTAAGGGGGCTGATAATATTGACTCTAAAATGGTTTAAAAATGTAAAAACTGCTTTTATTTTAGCTGAAATAAAACAAACAAGACCTTCACCAGAAGAAAAAATAGGAAATACTGGAGAATATAGGAAAAATCCCTTTCTCTGTTAAACATCATTTGGGAAATATTTGAACAAGAAAACAAATTCACAGGAGGGATGATGATAATAATAACAACAACAACAACAACAACAATAATAATAATAATAATAATAATAATAATAATAATAATAATAACAACAACAACAACAACAACAACAATAATAATAATAACAATACCAAAACAACAACAACAACAATAACAACAACAATAACAACAACAACAACAATAATAATAATAATAATAATAATAATAATAATAATTTTGACTCTACGGTATATGGTTCGAATATTAAAAGTGGGATTGCAAGCATCGTTTTAAGATTAGAATGGGTTCTATTTATGAACACTATAAAAAATGATGCTGATGCAAATCAAGAGGGTGGGGAGGGTGGGGATGGGGGTGGAATGAACGGGCCCTTGATAATGTCTTTGGGGCCCCCTAAATGTATGGGCCCTTAGAATTGAACCATATTTTACATTGTTTTCCCCAACAATTATTTGAAACATAATAATTGTTATAATATAATTGAATAATTCATATTAAATGACGTAAAATGTATATTTATAGTACATTTATTTGGGAACGGTCTACAGTAAGGTCTCATTTGTTAACATAGTTAATTCATTAGCTAAGTTGAACTAACAATGAGGAATTTGCAAAGTATAGTCTTTGTTATATTTTAATAAAATCTTAATTGTTCTATGTTGTTTTTTGGTTTTTAGAGAACAATGCCTCAACAAATGTTAACAAACAATTTGGGTTTTGAAAATGTATTGGTAAAATTTGCTGGGTTGCTTCAAGCCAATTTTGCATGAAACATAGACAAACCAAACTGAACTGTTGGGTAAAATTTATTATAATTATATTTACTAATAATATTTATACTTTTTTAATATAAATTATTTTAATAAAATAGCTTTTTTCAACACATTCTTTTACTAGTTTCTACTTACAATTTTAACTATCAATGATTTAGTTTCTTTACCATGATGAAAGCACATAATATCCCACTAGTCATTTTGAAAGACACTAGTATTTAGTGAAATTTAAAGGCTTTACCAACTTGTTAACTAATTAGGGTAATTAAGCAGGCAATTGGACAACAGTGGTTTAATCTCTAGCCAATTGAAAAGAAATTGTTATAAGCTAATAATATTGAAAAATATATTAGAAAAACATATTTGAAAAAGAATACAAATGTCACAGGAGGGCTACTAATACATATACTCTGAAGACAAGCAGGCAAACGTATCTTGTTTCAGAATGTATTGATATTTCCTGGCAAACAAGACAAATATACCGATCATGAAAATGTTTTGTTCAGTGTCAATAAAACAATGAAAATGCACTTCTGCTCATTTGCATTGCTGCACGGTTTACACCCAAAACATTTGTCTGAGCTAAGTATGTGAGGACAACTCAAACTGGCCAGACCACGTCATTCATTGTGCAACTTGCACCTTCTCCTTCTTCCCAGGTGCAGAACAAACCCATCTCTTAATCTGTTGACTTTGTCGCCTCAATTCAACAACACACAAACTGAAGCTGTGCTGCATTTTGAAGAGGTAGTTCAGTCGAAATTGGTCATTGTTACCCTCCTCTTGTTCCAAACTTGTTTGAGTTTTTTTATTCTGTTGAACACAAAGAAGATATTTTGAAGTATTTTGGAGACTGGTAGCCATTGACTTCAAAATATAGTTTAATTTCTTCTAATGTATGCCAATCCCAGCGGGAACTTTGATGTAAAAAAAAACATGTCAAAAATGCTAATCAATTAATGTTAAAACCCTGATGTCCATTTGACATCCACATGCCGATGCCCTTTTGACCACCAAAATAATGACACAAAAAATACATTAAGAAATGTTTAATTAATCTCAAAGCTCCAAATTTACACTGCATTTGTTTCCCTACAATGCATGTAAACTTCCTTGATGTCAAAATGACATCTAAAAATTGACATCTAACATGGGCATCAAAAATGTGATTACAGTACAGTCCTGAAACCGATTTATGACATGTTGTTTTGGTAGTTAAGTGGAGCAGGGTTGCACACTTGGACTGAGGATTTGGTTAAAACAGAAACTCTAAATAAAATTGTGCCGTAAAGTAAGGACTGACAACAATAACTTGTGTAGCATTAACAGTGTTTTTTTATTTTTACAATGTTTATAATTTTAGAAACAATAAACTATGAGGGCAACACGGTGGCGCAGTGGGGAAGGTCGCTACACAAGAAGGTCGCTGGTTCGAGCCCCGGCTGGGTCAGTTGGCATTTCTGTGTGGAGTTTGCATGTTCTCCCCGGATACTTATCTTATGCAGGATAAGTTGGTGGTTCATTCCACTGTGGCAACCCTTGATAAACGAAGGGACTGAGGCGAAGGAGAATGAATGAATGAATGAATAAACAATGAAATTTAGAAAGACTGGCTCTGGGTGGCGCATCAAACCGATTAACATTTTTTACATGTTTTTTATGACTTCAAAGTGCCCAATGTGATGGCTACCCCCTCCAACATTCTTCAAAATATCTTTTTTTGTATGTGTTGAAAACATTAAAACAAATCCTGCAATCACTCTCAGTCTGTGAGAGTGTATTATCATATTTGTATCATATATCCTTTAAGCACACTAGAGCTTGTGAACCTCAACTCAGGCAAGTCACAAAGCTTCAGGTTTATTTTGACACATGAAATTAATGGCGTGCTGCAAATTTTGCATTGGCTTCCATCAATGCATGAACAAGAGGGGTAGGATCCCAATTTGTTACCCTCATTTCACTACCAGCAGCTTTCATGCAGAATTCCTGGAAGGCAGCTTGTAATATAATCAGAAATGTGTAGCGCAGAAGCTTTTGTCAAATTTGCGGCTCTTAATTACTATGTTTTCTAAGATGACAGCTGATGAAGTCAATGCGGGCCGTTGAAAATTGTGTCTCTTTCTCTCTCTCTCACACACACACACACACACACACAATCTACCACCATCCACTTGCATTTCCATGGAGGAGCCTTGTCAGGCAGGTTTATATCATTAACACCTGTGGGATGTTTTTCTTTTCTCCTTCCTTTCACTGCGCGCAAACAGCCTTCCTTTTACAGCACTCACTGTATTCTCCAACAAACAGTCAACAGCTGAGTATATCCAGAGGGTTTAAACAAACGTCACCTCTCTGCTTCATAAAGCAATCAACCCAGGTGACAAGACGAGGCAGAGTGTGAACAGTGAAGCCCAGCGCCAAGCAATATCGCTTTTCAGATGTTCATATCCAAAGCCAAGCCATGTTGCGCTTGTGCTATTTATTCAAAGGTATTATTTACATGGACCCAAACAATGGTACAGTCCTGACGTGGCTCCAGGCTGGCCTGGCCGAGTTTGTTCGTTGTAGTTTGTTCGCAACATTTCCAAGACATTCAAGTAGATAAGCAAATGGCCTCAAGTTCAATGCAAATGCGTGTAAATCGGAATGTTTGTAAAGCACTGGCTGTAACAACATTTTGCTCTTGAGCTGTCCCGGCTGGTCTTGGCATATGTATGTGCTTGGCATGTTTTTGTGTGTGTGTGTCGCTTATGCGACTGTTATTGTTGAGGGATATTTTTTTGTGATTTTAGCTTGAGTGTTTTGTGTGCACAAGAGCAGCAAACTATCTTCTGTCTCCAGCAATGCATGGTCTTAATTTGCCATTCTGAAAGGAACATGGAAATCGTATGGAAATCCTTGGGAGAGAGACGTCAGATTTTACTGCAAAAGTCATTTTCGAAGATCTTTGTTTAGGTTCATTTACAGTGTCCTAGCAGGAGAGCCAAAAGAGAGCTGCGTCCATGGTCCTGAGGTCAACTCTGCTCAGTCAAAATATATTTGGGCCTGATTTTAGACTAACAAACGCTCATTTTGCTTGATTTGTTTTTTCAGGGAATTGCTGATCTAACTACAAGACAGGAAGTAACATTTCGGTTAAGAAATTTGTAACTTAAAAGTCAATATTTCTTTTATTCATTAAGGATGTGTCAGACAGATTTAAAGTGATAGTAAATACATGTACAAACCTTCCAAAATGCTTATATTTTAAATGAATGCAATTCATTTATTTATTTTCTTTTCGGCTTAGTTCCTTTATTAATCAATTAAAGACAATTTAGCTTACCCAATTCCCACTATACCGCATGTCTTTGGACTTGTGGGGGAAACCAATGCACCCGGAGGTGCACCGCTTTGCCACCGCGCCGCTCCTTAAATGAATGCTAATTTGAAAAATAAATAAATAAAAAACAACAACAGCTTCACAAACAAAATAAGTCAATTAAATTACTTTAATTTTCTTTCGTAAAATTTCGTAAAACATGTCATTGATAATGTAATACATTTTCATTATTTTTAGATTTGATTTCATTAATTTTGAATTGCCTAAAAATAAATCAAATACACCATAGAATTTTAGCCTGATTCTCAATTTTAATTAATTTAATTTAAGATGGAAGTTCCCTAAGAACAGATAACAGCTGTTCATTAACCAGGCAGGTTTTGTGGATATTCTGGTTTTCACAAAAAGAAAAAAAAAAGTTTGTTTAGCAGCAAATCATCACATAAGCAAGATTTTTTTGAGGATAATTTGACACTGACACTCGAATTGATGGAGAAAATTCAGCTTGAAATCCCATGAATAAATGAATAACTAACATTATTTCACTGCATTAAAACAAAAGCATAATTAATATTAACCTTATTTTTCACGTACGAGCGGGTGCAGCCATTGAACCTCTTTGTCTCTAGACTTCCTGTCTCATTCACTTTCATTCATCTTTAGATGTTAAAAACAGCTTGTTATGCTGCTTGATGTTGCAAACTGATATTTTTCTTAATCTGCTTTGTCTGTATGGACACATTTGTTTGTAGACCAAGTAGTTTGACCGTTTTCTGCGGTTTATTATTCCTAGTCATTTCACCCATAGGCAACTGAATCTGAAGTTTTAAAACAATCGCAAAATTGAGCGCACTTCCACATTTTAAAATAAGGTCAATAGACTTGGTGAGAAAAATATAACTCAAAAAAAAATTCTAATTTCAAAGAGTTATCTGACACAAAATCTTTAAACAGCTTCTTGTACTTAATTAAATAATATATCAATTAACGAAAATAGATTTTAAATGGCAGACACTGGCTGTATACTAAAATCTAGAACATTTACATTAATTTTAATCCTTAAAAGAAATAATACACATACATATTTAACACAGTCAAAATCTCTGTCAACTGTTCATTGTGAAACATTAAAAAGCCATTAACAGGCTGATAGAGGGGGCTCAGACCCCATAGGGGTTCACTAAAGAAGTGATCATTATTGGAGTCCAGTGACAAACGGCAGCAGCTCTGTTTTGGTAGAGAGTGAGTTGCTGATGTCCCGTGGCTGAGCACAAACCCTCAGCGTGGGGTGAAGAGGACAGCTTGACATCTGCCCCGGCTCTCCAGTCCCCAATGGTAAAGCGCTGCCTGCTGGGACAGAGGGTTTCACTGCCCTCACGCAAATACCACAGAAAGAGCAGGCCAAGGGGAAGAGATTCCTCTCAACATTGGCCCTCAAGAGAGACAAGAAAGAACATTGACCACTACACTCGCTACACTCCTTTTGCTCAGGGTATTGTTGTTGTGGTGAAGCATAAAAATGGTTTCATGACAGATTATTCAGTTTCCCTAAGGCGTTCACATTATAAATTAATGTTTTTTTTTGGTCAAACAGTCTGATTTAATTTTATTTTAATTACGATTTTACTGTTTTTGTATTTGTAAAATCAAAAATCATAATTATATTCACACACACCCAGTTGAAGTCAAAATTATTATCCCTTATTATATTTCACAAAGAATGTTTAACAGAGCAACAGATTTTTTTGCAGTATTTCCTATAATAGGTTTTCTTTTGAATAAAGTCTTATTTCAGTTAGAATAAGATAAGATTTCAATTTTGACAAAACAATTTAAGGTCAATATTATTAGACCCCTAAAGCAATATTTTGTTCAAATGTCTACAGAACAAGCCATTGTTATACAACGACTTGCCTAATTAATCTAGCTGAATACCAGTATCTTGAAAATATCAGATATTATGTATTGTCATTGGCAAAGATAAAATAAATCAGTTATTAGAAATTAGTTATTACAGCTAATAATGACCTTATTAGTCATACAGCCTGAAATCAAATGTAAGTAATGTGAGTAAATGCATAGATTACAGATACAAGTATAGATGCAAATACAATACAAAATGTACATCATAAAAATCATATATTTAATCATATTTTTGTCAAGTTGATCTGTCTGGAAAAATAAATACATAAAAAGCTAACAAAACAAAAACAAACAAGCTAAACAAGTTAACCAAGACTTTATTTTTTAGCATAATGATGTTTTAAAAATATTAAAATATACAGTGTAAAAAATGCTGTAAAAATGACAGTTTTACTGGCCATTTTGGTTGCCAGTAATACTGTAAATTTTACAAGTGCACAGTAAATTAACAATTACAAGTGTGCTGTTAAACTAAAGCACAACTATAAATGTTAATTTGCAGTGCGCTTTTACATACTTGAACACTAATCAAAATTGCCAGAATTACTGTAAACTTTACAACAATTTATTGCCGTGTATACATAAATGTGATTTAATTTCATTCTTCAGTGTGACAAAAATATATAAAAACATTCATTCATTCATTTTCTTTTGGCTTAGTCCCTTTATTCATCAGAAGTCACCACAGTCGAATGAACCGCTAACTTATCCAGCATATGTTTTACACAGCCGATGCTCTTCCAGCTGCAACCCAGTACTGGGAAACATTCATACACACTTATTCACACACATACACTACGGCCAATTTAGTTAATTCTACTAGCTTATAGTACATGTCTTTGGACTGTGGGGGAAACCGGAGCACCCGGTGGAAATCCACGTCAACACGGGGAGAACATGCAAACTCCAAACAGAAATGCCAACTGACCCAGCTGAGACTCGAACCAGTGCTAACCACTGAACCACCATGTCGCCATATAAAAACATAATTATTTCTAAAAATAAGTTGGAATTAGATTAATAAATGGAAATTAGCTGAGAAATCACACATTCATACCAGAATCACGGTTGACATTTTTGTTTTGCCGTATTTCAGATTACAGCTTTTTAATTAATCTCCTTCTCAGAGCTCTTGGCAAACATCACTCACTTTCACTTCGAACGAAAGTAGCCTGTTAAACTTGATATCCAATGCTGGTCTCATTTCCACAGCCACGTCACAGTGTGGGTAGCATGCTAACCTGGCAAAGATGGTGGTTAGTCTTTGCCATGGTGGCAGGATTTTCAGAGAAAGACTGACAGAAACACATCCTTTATTTTTTACAAGAAAGTCAATGAAAGACTCCTTTTGTGTAACACCACTGACAAAGCAACACACCATAGCATTTTGGAAGTTATTAAAGCAGTTCCTCCAGCAAAAAAGCCAGA
>NC_079439.1:39520900-39570900 GCF_903798145.1 Danio aesculapii | reverse complement strand
CTATCTATCTATCTATCTATCTATCTATCTATCTACTGTATATCTATCTATCTATCTATCTATCTATCTATCTATCTATCTATCTATCTATCTATCTATCTATCTACTGTATATCTATCTATCTATCTATCTATCTATCTATCTATCTATCTATCTATCTATCTATCTATCTATCTATCTATCTATCTATCTATCTATCTATCTATCTATCTATCCATCCATCCATCCATCCATCCATCCATCCATCCATCCATCCATCTATCGATCCAGTGGCGCCCCCAGAAAATTTTCTTAGGGGTGGCCAGAAGAGGCCGCACCAAATCTTGGGGTGGCACACAAAAAAATAATGAATTCAGTGTAATATTATATTTTTGTTTCCGGTAAATGAAATAATATGGTTTTAATTCATTTAATTAATTACTCTTGAAATATTGCAGGGCAACGCGGTGGTGCAGTTGGTAGTGCTGTCGCAAGTAGGTAGCTGGTTCGAGCCTCGGCTGGGTCAGTTGGCGTTTCTGTGTGGAGTTTGCATGTTCTCCATGCGTTCGCGTGGGTTTCCTCCGGGTGCTCCTGTTTCCCCCACAGTCCAAAGACATGTGGTACAGGTGAATTGGGTAGGCTAAATTGTCTGTAGTGAATGAGTGTGTATGGATGTTTCCCAGACATGAGTTGCAGCTGGAAGGGCATCCGCTGCGTAAAACATGTGCTGAATAAGTTCATTCCGCTGTGGCGATCTTAGATTAATAAAGGGACTAAGCCGAAAAGAAAATGAATGAATGAAATATTGCAATTTTTTCCTTGAAATAATTCAGCAAGTACATATGCAAACCAAATAAAGATCAATATTTAGTTTTAAAACACTTTTCATATATATATATATATATATATATATATATATATATATATATATATATATATATATATATATATATATATATATATATAACTTTTCAGTTATTTTTCACATACTTTTATTGTATGTGAATACTTTTATCTAATAATATCATTTATCCACATCCCTTTTTGAGCCACAAAATTATTAATGCAGCTTTCTCTATTAATGTATCTTCAGGTAAATTAAATTGCCATTGCTGTCTATTGAAGGTGTGCGCCTGCTGTCAACGATGATCTGGTAGGGCAGTGGCGGTTCTAGTTTAAATGACACCCTGGGCGAACCACCCCATACACCCCCCTTAAATTGTCAGATTTTTATTCAATAAATATAACAATTTATTTATATTTATTCTAAATAAATACAATTATTATTAATATTATTATAGAATTATTATTCTAAATAATTAACAGAATTCAATCCTAAATGTTACTGGAGTGATATGCTAAGATCACTTAAAAAACTTTTTGCATGAATATTAAATATGACCATTCTAAAGAATTCAAAAAATATGTTTTATAGAATTATCTGTTGTCTCAGACCCGGCTCATGGCCGAGAATTAATGTTATGAAGTCTTACCTTCCTGACTCTTTATCCCTCCTTTCTGCTTTAAAACCATGCTTAGTGCAAGTTACATCATTATCATCATCATATTATATAAACTTTAGTTTAATCGACTTTCAAAACTCGCTGCGTGCCGACACAGACACATAAGTCTGTTACTCCGGTTTCACGGCGCATGAGCGGCGCGTATTTTATCGGCGTGCATGTAAACAACCGGGATTCACACAGGAGTGCGTGAGGCATACAGGAGTGCGTGAGGCGCACGGGAATGGTTTTCTGCGCGCATGCGTCAGTTTGCTTTCACCAGCGTTGAACCAGCGCTAGATCTATCTATCTATCTATACATCCGTCCATTAGATATCAATCTATCTATCTATCTATCTATCTATCTATCTATCTATCTATCTATCTATCTATCTATCTATCTATCTATACATCCGTCCATTTGATATCAATCAATCAATCTATCTATCTATCTATCTATCTATCTATCTATCTATCTATCTATCTATCTATCTATCTATCTATCTATCTATCTATCTATCTATCTATCTATCTATCTACTGGATATCTACCTACCTACCTACCTACCTATCTTTCCATCGGATATCTATCTATCCTTTGTTTCATCTATCTATCTATCTATCTATCTATCTATCTATCTATCTATCTATCTATCTATTGGATATCTACCTACCTACCTACCTATCTTTCCATCGGATATCTATCTATCCTTTGTTTCATCTATCTATCTATCTATCTATCTATCTATCTATCTATCTATCTATCTATCTATCTATCTATCTATCTATCTATCTATCTATCTATCTATCCTTCCATCTACTGGATATCTATCTATCTATCTATCTATCTATCTATCTATCTATCTATCTATCTATCTATCTATCTACTGGATATCTACCTACCTACCTACCTACCTATCTTTCCATCGGATATCTATCTATCCTTTGTTTCATCTATCTATCTATCTATCTATCTATCTATCTATCTATCTATCTATCTATCTATCTATCTATTGGATATCTACCTACCTACCTACCTATCTTTCCATCGGATATCTATCTATCCTTTGTTTCATCTATCTATCTATCTATCTATCTATCTATCTATCTATCTATCTATCTATCTATCTATCTATCTATCTATCTATCTATCTATCTATCTATCTATCTATCCTTCCATCTACTGGATATCTATCTATCTATCTATCTATCTATCTATCTATCTATCTATCTATCCTTCCATCTACTGGATATCTATCTATCTATCTATCTATCTATCTATCTATCTATCTATCTATCTATCTATCTATCTATCTATCTATCTATCTATCTATCTATCTATCTATCTATCTATCTGTAAAATCTCAGCACTCTATCACGTCCTCCAACCCACCAGGGGGCGAAGAATATAGCCCTATTCTCCTCCACATTAGATGGCGGTAGTGACTCTTGTTCCTCTAAACTCCCTGTAATCAGCCTGATCACCACCAGCTGTTCTTTGCTCAATATAAGACCACTTCATATCCTGCTCTGTGTTCAGTCCTGAACTCTATCTCTTGCTGCCTCGTCCAGAGTCCAGTTAAGCTATTCTCAAGACTTTTTGCTTGCTATATTTCTGTTTGATTGTTCTGAGACCCTCGTGTCTATTTTATTTTGTATGTATTTTAAGAAGCTCGGCTTTCCTATTTTTGTTGTACTTTTTCAACCCTGGCTGTAGAGAGATATGTCTCTCCTTTTTGTAAAGTTCTCTTAAGTAAAGACTGTATTTTATTATTATTTTTTGGAATTCATACGTTGTGGACTAACTTTGTTTCTCCTCTGCTCCTGTTGCTGACTTAGCTCATGTAGTTAGAACTACTGCTAACCACACCGTAGACCCGGGTTCGATCCCCACTCAGATCATTACACTATCTATCTAGCTATCTATCCATCAATCTATCCCTCCTTCCATCAATCTTCTGGATATCTTTCTATCCATCTACCTATCCATCCATCTATCGGATATCTGTCTGGATGGATGGACAGGTAGGTAGATGGACAGATGGAAGGATGGATAGATAGATATCTGATGTATGGATGGATAGATATCCAGTGGATGGATGGATGGATAGATAGATGGATATATATAGATGGATAGATATCCAGTAGATGGTTGGATAGATAGATAGATAGATAGCCGATAGATAGATATCCAGTTGATGGAAGGATGGATGGATGGATATCCAGTAGATGGATGGGAGGAGGGATAGATAGATAGATAGATAGATAGATAGATAGATAGATAGATAGATAGATAGAAGGATGGATCGATGGATGGACAGACAGACGCATGGATGGATAGATAGGTAGGTAGATGTACAGATGGAAGGATGGATAGATAGATATTCGATGGATGGATAGATATCCAGTTGATGAAGGAAGGATGAATAGATAGATATATAGATGGATGGGTGGATAGATAGATAGAGAGAGAGATAGACAGACAGACAGACAGACAGATAGATAGATAGAAATCCAGTTGATGGAAGGAAGGATAGATGGATGGATGGATATCCAGTAGGTGAATGGAAAGATGATAGATAGATAGATAGACGGATGGATGGAATGATGGATGGATAGATAGACAGCAGCTGAAATCTCTCAGTAGTTTTTCAGTAACCCTCTGCCGTTTGACATTGTAAATAAATTTTAGCTGCTTTGGTTCAACATCAACATTCCCAGAATGATGAAGATGAAACCAGAGTGGACATTACATGCATAAACATGTTTTTTATTAATAAATCAAGCTAAAAAACCTTTATGATTCAATAACAGACTTTCAAATTTCACTGCCAATGGACATAGCTAAGCCAACCAGCAACTTTCCTTGAGCGTGTAAGTAATCACTTCTGGTACACACAATAGTAAAAACACACACTTGACTGCTGTAAATTTCACAGGATGTGTTGTCTTTTACACGGCAACATGAAAGGCTTGAGTGGGAACCTGAGAGAGCGAGGGGTGATGGCCCTCATGTCAGTTTGGACACTGAAGTCATCAGATATATCTACCAAAACCTGTCCACTGAAACACAGTTACATACCTTTACTTTGATGTGTAGCACTGAAATAATGGTTGTCCTCTCACTGCCAGTGCTATGACCTCAGAAATACAGCGCATTGTGGGATCCACATCATAACATCAAGCTGATTTGTGTATTTAGGTTTTGAAAAATAAAGGTCAAAATTATAAACAAACGAGAACAAAATTAGAGAAGAGTAGAGGTTATCCTACAGCAGTTTTTAAGATACTTCCCAGTCATTGGTGTTTATCTGAGTGGAGGTCATTTCACCTATTATTTGACAAACAGTGACAGTTCAACTTTGAAGATTTCACAGATTTTTCAAGATGGTGAACCATTCAAAAGAAACTGTCTGACAGCAGGTTGTCAAGGTGAATGCCAAAGAAATTAAGAGCCTTTCGGTCATAACAAGAGACATTGATCCTTCCCAGTTGCTTTCTAGAAAGTAGCATCTTCACAATGTCACTAAATAAAGTCACCAAAAAATTGGTTGTCCACAGAAGAAAAATGTGTAAGAGGACAGTTTTATGGAGAGAATGTCTATAAACAATACTGTTTACCACTGTAGGTGATATTGATTACCAGCTCAGGGTAATGATCGGTTTCTGCATACAGTGTTCCAGCTCACTCTGCCTGCAGTGACCAAACCTCATCAGCAGAAAGAATCAAAAGACTAGTCTAACCTTTTCTGAGGAGCGAATTGTGGACAAAGAACTGGTCCAAAGACCACTGTAGTGATAAAAGCAAGTTTATTTGTTTGTTTTTTGAGCTTGATGGGAAAAGTTATATTCACTGTAAAACTTGTGAGTAAAGTGTCATGGTTTGGGGGATGCTTTCTGCAGCAAGACTTACATTTCTCATAAAGCTACATTAACTTTTATAAGGAGTTTAAAGAGCCCCTTTTATGCATTAAAAAGAGTCACATTTTGGTTTTGGGGTTCTCCAACAATTTTGGTTTTGGGGTTCTCCACCATTTATTTTTACCTAATTATGCCAACGACTCCCATATGATTCGTTCAGCGATTCATTTGTTCCCTAAACCCCTCCTTAGCGTGATGCTAATCTGCGCTGATTGGTCTGATGACCCAGTCTGTTGTGATTGGTTGACAGTGTTCAGCATGAGACAGAGAGAAATGCCCACCATGGCTTATCAACATTTTTGAAGTCAGAGTGCAGGCAGAGCATATGTGTGAGACCAATGCAGGAGAGCATTAAAGCAATGCAGTTTAACACCAGCATATTGCTCTATTCTTAACCATAAGTAAAAACAGTGACAAACATTCAGTATTAATCCACACAGCGGCAAAAGCTGAACTATTTCGAAACTTGACTGCCGCACTTGTGTATCCATTAATGCTAAAAAGTACATAGAGATTTTGGAGCACAATTTGCTGCCTTCTTTTCCAGGGATGCCCATGCATATTTCAACAAGACAATGCAAAACCACATTCTGCACACATTACAAAGTACCGGCTGTGAAGGAAGAGGATACAGGTACTTGACTGGCCTGCCTGCAGTCTTGACCTGTCTCCAACAGAGAATGTGTTGTGCATTTTAATGTGCAAAAATGCGACAACAAAGACCCTGTACTGTTGCCCATCTTAAGACTTGTTTGCTGGAAGAATGGGACATACTGTCCAAACTTACTCTGATTTGGGGTTGTAGAATGTTAGTCTTGTTTTTGAATCTGCCACTATACTGAGGCATAGGTATTTGCAGCTCTGCCCTTATTTGAAAAGAGGGCTAGGAGAGCATACTCATTTGAATTTAAAGCGACAGTCATTAAACCACACAATTTGGATCATAGCCTAAGAGGGGCTGTTTCAAAGAATTATAAAACATTGTTTGTGTGGTATTTTGAGCTGAAACTTCCCATATATGCTCTAGGGACATCAGACACTTATTTTACGTCTTGTAAAAAAAAAGGGCATAGTAGATCTCCTTTAAGAGTGAACAACTATAAGCAGCTCCTCTAGCAACATGAGGTTCCTTCCCTGCATTCACTGCCAGTTACTGTAGAAAGCATTAGAAAATGAAAACATTGAAATAACAAAATGGCAGACCAGAGTCCTGATGTAAACCTGATTGAAAATCTTGAGTAAATCCTTGGCAACAAATTTTAAAAGTACTACAGACACTAAACTGTGAAAGAGATTAAAGAGTTGATCAAGATAACACCAGAAAGACTACTACACAGAGAGACTAAGTCTTGTGGATGCAGATGTGCTGAAGTCATTCAAGGTTCTGGCTTGTACATATTCTTTCATGTATATCAGCGATCCTCAAGCCTGTCCTGGAGATTCACCTTCAAGAAGCGTTCATTCCATTTTTCGAGTGCTCTTTTACTAAACAACTTTGTGCAAAGTGAGCTACTGGCAAAGCTGTACATATGGACATATATAGGCGAGGCAATTTTTTTGATTACAAACCAAGTTGTTTTCAGTATTTATTTGGTGTCAATAAAATAATCAATTATTTATCAATATGTCACTGTAAATCATCAGTCTGAAAAGGGACAAATATGTTGGCATCATATTGCTGCATTGTGTTCATTTTACCTAGAAACTGCAGTCAACATAATGCGAAATTCTTTATGTGGTTTCAAAAAATGATCTTTCCTATAACCATACCCAGAACATCTTTAAGAGGGTTAATAAACTGTGAGTATTTCCTTACCCCGTGCAAACACAGTAGTACTATATCCTGGACACAAAGGGTTACCAGAGACTGATACAAAATACAATCAATCACACAGGGACATCTATGTTTCTTGGTTCTGTCACTTAAAGCTTGGTGTGAATGTGCGATAGTGAATGATTTATGTCTAAGACCTCATTACAGCGAACCAACGAGTCTTAAAATACTCTCACCTGCAAAACAGCTTTTGCAGCACGGCTATTACTCGATCAAAGACCTTTTGCTAAAGTCTATGAGAAAACTCTTGTTTTCTTAGAGGGAAAAATAATTATATCAGCCCTGTAAAAAATAAACTGTGTATAACAGTGCTTCGTACTGAGCAAGATTGTATGTTAGGACTGATCTTTACAGGAGTACAGATTTGCTCCTGGTAATAATTGTTTATTGTAAAATTTGTGGTATTTGTGTTGTGTTACAAGCCCCAGTTGTTAAAACTCATTTAGAGAGAATCAGATTTTAAAAATTAGGCATTTTTACCTATAAGCACCAGCAGGTCACATTCACCTTTTTTTTCAATTTATCAATTGCCTTTAAACAAACTCCTCTTTTTTTGTAAATAGGCTCATTTTACAAATTTGTGTAGTAAGGCCATTGGAAAACTGAAAAGTTGGATTTTAATATGCAATATGGTATTACACAGTGCCTGTAAATAATCCACAGCTAGGCAACAGAGATGTGTAATAACACTGTTCCTGCTGCAGCCATGGTACAGCAGCAAAATTCCTTGATTATTACGCCAGAATGACAATAAAGTTCATAGCCATACACCAACTTTTAATTTTTATGGTATATGATATAGTAACTACTTTTTTTTTGAGTGAGATGCTAATGGTCTAGTGCGATGCAATGATTTATGCTAAGATAAAGATGCTCTTGCTAGACCCAGAGATTGGCTGAGTAGAATAAAAAATAATAAAACTCAACTGTTTAACTTCAGGTCACTTGCAAAATGAGGCAAAAAATTAGCCATTTCTCAAAAAAGTGGAGTGCTCCTTTAAGTAATAATAGGCAACCCAGGCTCATTCTGAAAACGTATATACACTATATACATTTCCGGAGAGTGCCAAATACGTCCCAGGGGGTACATTTTTATGCTGTTTTTGTTTTACACTTTTTGTGTACGCTATTTGAGATCTCAAATTTCTCTCACGAATGCCATTAACATCTGTTGTTCAGGTGTAAATCCACCAAAGGCCGCTATTGACTGACTGAATGACTGATCGACCGACCAACCCACTCCCTTCCCCACCCTTCTTTTCAAAAGCTCTAATTGACCCAATCGGCTACCCACTTCCCTAAAACTAACCAACAGTTTTAAAAAGCAATCCAGAAAAAAAAATCGTCTGATTTTTACTTGTTTATTTTATTTTATTTATGTTTTACTCACTTTCTGGAACCATTCTTCATCAGACTCTAATTCTGTTGTCGTGGTCAGCTGCTCTCTATATCTCAAGTCTACCGACATACACGGCGAGCTAACTGGACAAACTGGTAACAGTAGGAAAGCAGTCCACACGGAGGTAAGCAGTCAGCTGGTAAGCGCAAAAAAGAATGGTGTCATACCGTCCTGTAGTGTTTCTTTTAAAGACGAAATGCAGCCAAACGTACTTCTGGGTACATAATTCGCGATCTCCAGAAATGTACATAGAGCTACGTTTTCAGAATGAGCCTTTGTTGATAAAAGGCCAATAAACAGGCATAGCATTTTTAATCAATATCTCAGGCATGTCGTAGACCAGATTAAGGTGATGTGATAACCACATTCAATAAAACAATCTGAATATTCTTAAAAGACACTCCAAAAGTTAAAATAATAAATAATTATCCACACTATTTTGAAGTGAGGTATTATTGAATATCGTCATTGTGTCGTTACAATGTGAGGACAATGGCATAATACCGTGGTATCTTACTTTTTTTTTTATCATATGAACACAGTAGTATTGTGCTGGTTGTTTTAGGTATATAATGACCCCTGGTGGTCCTAATGTTTTTTCAGCAATGATAATTATGTATTTTGCATACTGTGAAGAATTTTTCCTCTAAAATATATTAGGGGCCCTTTGAAAGGCAGGGGGTCCGACATGTGCAGCTCAGCTGTGAGCAGCAGCCAAATGCAAGACTTCCTGCACACATTACAGTAACAGAGTGAAAGATTTATATCTGCTGCACCAAATATGACCCTATGAGGCAATGTTCAAAACCATTATTATGAGTCCCACACCCACAGGTTATAAGCTTAAACGGCACATACGCAGCATGTTTGTCATTATAATTACTGTACTTTTCAATAGCCTAATTTTAGGAGGATTGTAAGTATCAACCCATATACAATGCATCCCTTCTGTTTGCTCTGTTGCAATTTGCCGTCACTTGAGTCATGGCAGTGATTAGGAAAATAAAGGGTGTGTTCAAGCTTTAAATCCACACAAACTAATTGGATTCAAATGAGCTCTCTTTGCCAGTGGCAGTAAAACAATCCGTCATATCGTGTCCTGCTTATAATAGAAACATCCAGCAAACTAATTCACAGCTTTAAGTGCTGTTGATTCTTGAAGGAAATGGGCTGGATCACTCTGGTTGTTGAATAAAAGACAGCAATAGCCAAGTGCCAGTTTCACTTTGTCACTCATTATGTGAAAAAAAACGTAGTTTGTATGTGTGTAACTCCCTTTAATAATGGTCTTTGTAAAGAAACATTTTCTATAAAATCCCAGAAGATGCACTTAATAGAGAACAGGACAGAGCATAAGTCACAAGATGAAACAAAACTCCTTCGGTTTAGTCCCTGATTTTATCAAGAGTTGTCACAGCAGAATGAACTGCCTATTTTAAACAAAACTGAAAAACAAAATAATTTCTTGACTTTTTTAAATGTTCGTTTTTCTCAGCCCCTTTGGTGCACTTATCAAACTGTCTTTAATAATTGTGAAGATGTGCATTTCTCAAAACAATTCGAACAAACAGCACCACACAATGGATTACCTGTAAAAGCTTGTAACTTATTGTACACCTTTAGTTCATCTCTTAAAAGTATTTGTCAATGAGCATAACAGTGCCATTAAAACAAAGTTCACAAACAAGTGTCAAAATGTGTAGTCATTATATTGACATAACTGAACTGTGTTGTAAACTATTGCATGACAGTTTACTGTACTAAATTGCAGAAGACTACACATCTTACAGTGTGTACAGTGTATGCCAAAATTCTAATTTACACATTATTGTAAGTGGTATTGATTGAAAGATACCAGATATGATTCACAACTACATTTTTACAAACTAGTGACTGACTCCAAAAAAAAAAAAAAAAAAACTAATATTTTGCATTTAGTAATTTATATGATGAATTAATAACTAGAAGTTTTGAGCAGATAGATTACTGTAAGATAAAACATTTTGAGTCACACTGGCAACTGACAATGTAGAAGGCCCCCATAGAAATGTGCACTAGATATCGCATACGGACTCTGAAGATGTGTCTGTATGCGACACAGCGCACATGACAGTTGGAAGCATCGCACACCAGATGCGCACATTCGCATGTTATTTAATCTGAAACTATTCAGATGCCACTCTGTGGCATGGCAGAAATATGAAGTGTCCTGAGTTGTGGCTAGGCATCGCGGACCGCTGCTGACTTGCAGCACTGATGTGTGTATCCTGATAGAAATTTATGTTTAGAATTCTGAAAAGCATGGCGCTGCGTGATGCAGCATTTGTACAGTGCTCCCAGGACAAACGTCGTTTAACTGCACTAGTCAAGACTAAAGCCAATTTGAAGATGCTGGACTGTAGCGCTGTGTACAGGTGTAGTAAGGAGCAAACAAAGAAAACAAAGCATAAAGGCAGAACATTTTATTTTTTACGTTTTTATGTTACAACTTTTGTGCTAAACAAATATTGATGATAATAGAGTCCCTTAGTGCACTGATCATAAGGAAAGTAGCACCAACTCGCACTAAATACTAGGCTTATGCTAGTTTGGTTTAATAAAATCAGCAAACAATGTAAATGAAATATGACAACAGGATGCTTCAGTGTCAGAAACTTTTATTTATTATTGTCGGCTAAGAGAACGAGTCGTTCATAACGGAGATTCATTCACAAACTAATCGCTCCCTTCATTAGAATGAGAAGTCAAATCAGGAGAGGGGGTGTTTTAGGACACAGATTAGATCAAATTTAACAGGAAGGGAGGATAATACATTTCCATGCACACAAACACATGCTCTTTGTAAGCAATGCCCATGTTGTCACTTATCTATCGGTGTAGAAAAATGATGTTAAATTATAATTTTCGTAATTTAAAAAAAATATTTGCATACTAACCACTGAGAAAACTCCCTATCAAAGATATATGTATTTATGTGTATATATCTCTGGCACTGGATGGCCAGGTCTCCACTGCACGTTGGTCCCACATTCATTTCAAAGAAGCGCTACCCTGTACTAAAAAGGCAGCTCTATTGACGCATTCTATCCAATTGACATCAATAGCGTAGGCGACACGTAATGTAAATATCTATGGGTGGCCCCTAACAAATGGTTATAATTGCACGAATGTACAAAACAAAACAAAAAATTTGTAAATGCTGTATTAGAAAGATAAACAAAAGAAACATCCAGAACTTCTTCCTGCTTACTTTACTATATAAGGAACTTCAGCACAGTCTGTAAACCTCCTCAGAGGTTGAACCTCCCAGCTAGTACTTTCAATTCTAATAAAACCGATCTCTGGGAGCCCCTAAAGTTTGTGGGCCCTTACACTGAAAAAAAGATGTCTGCCAAACTGTTTAAATTTTCAAAACTAATTAAATTTAGAAATGTTCAACTTAATTTGTTTGTTTAAATTCAGCCCAAATAAACTGTTTACAACCACTTAACTTTAAAAAAATGAGTAAATTCAAAGAATCATTTTTGAATAATTTTTTCAGTGTACAATTGTTCTGACATATCCCCGATTAGAGCTACACCCCCGCCTCCTCATATTAGACCATGAATTCTCATCTACAACCTCTGAAATTGCAAGGCCATGATTGACAACTTTAGAGGCCCTTATTGTTTCATTTGATATTATCCTATGTCCTTGACATCTTCTGTTTTGCCTCTGCATCCTTACACCACACATCATGTTTGTTTCTTGGATGATCATCCAGACTTTGTAACTATTTTGTTTTCTTCTGCATCTGTTTCCAACTAAAAGTTCATGAGAAAGACACCTTTGAGCCATTTCAGAGAACTGGTTTATCATTGGTTGATCGACTCTTCATTAGTGAAAGTCAAGATTCACCTGGCAAATTTACAAAAGTAGTGCATGTGCAGAAAACATGCTTAGTTTATGACAAATCATTCAAATTCAAATCAATCATTTTGCTTATGATTAAATATGACTAGATGTTTTGGGGGAATACAGGTAGAATTACAAAAAACATTTTGAAAAACATGACATTAGCAACTTGTAAAAAACAATGGAAAAGCTGCTTTACTTTCATGTTTTAATTTCAATCCTGATAACCGAGCCAATCTCAGCTGGTTGGGGACCAAGTGACAGTGTGCTACTGTGTTTGGGGAACCAGATCCATTTTTTTCTCTCTATCCCTCTCTTCTGCCTCTCTTATCTTTCTCCTTTTCACTCACTCAGTCTGTTCCTCCCCAGGTGCAGCTGCTGTTACGTCATCCCTTCCCCTCCCCACAACCAGACCTGGACACTATTTGTTTGGTTTTGCTTTCAGTTTGACAGTAGCCATCTGTGAGGGGCTGCCACCACCGTTTTTTTATTTATTAAAGTATATCAAATGTGCACCGGTTTCCTGCCTCCATCTTCCCTTGAACCGTAAGTTTTATATCTTGTTAAAATATATTCATACCTCGTTTAAATAAAATATTTTGCAATAAAATATTGTCAAATTAGCCCTACATAAAAATAATGAAAAACTTAGTAACAAGGCGTTGTGTAAATGAGGAATGTATAGATGTATTTATACAGCAGTCTCGAATCTGATTGGCTGACAGTCATGTGATATTCTGCAATAACAGCACTCATACAGCCTCCTTACCTTTATGTATAACTCTGCCCACATACGGTGACAGCAGATCAATAAACTCACTACAGTCTGACAAATATTGCAGCTGTTGGACAGCATAATGTACCTTTGAGACTTTTTTAGTTGAGAATGTAGTTGTTTAGATTGCAACTATGCAGTTTATTTATAAGGATAGTGCCTATTTTAAATATTTATTATTTCTGAGATACAGCTAGTTGGCATCCATCAGCCTGTCATTGAGTAGAACAAAGACAGTTGATGTTGTCCATCCACAAGATTGCCAGAGAGACTGCATAATAAGCCTTTAGAGAAAAAAAGATAAGCGTATTTTCAAACTACAGCTGATTAAATCATTATTAAACTTGTAAGCGACATTCTAAGTCGATCTCTCTCTTTTGTATGCTTACATTTTGGTTGGCCATCTGTTTGTTTCTAGTGAGTTTCCTGTTTTTGTTACTGCAGACTAGTTCAGTAAAGAAGAAATGCCCGCATGTGTTTAGCGTTTTTCCTTATTGCAAACACAACAGTAATCTGGTAGTGTTGGCGCTACTTTGCCTTTTTTGGGGTTAATTATTGTGATCTCCCGCAACAGAGAAATACAGTAAAATATATAGTCTATATAGTGTATATAGTCACTGGTGGGACAATAAGGGACTCGACCTGCGACCTTGTGCCAACGCACGCCTCCAAATAGTGCCGATATACAGCCACATCGCACTGCTACGAGTGTGATATTGCTAATTTTTATATATTCATAACACCAGATTTGTCCTGTGTGCAGTGAACACCCTGCCAGCCTGGAGAGATGGTCCCATCTGCAGAAGTGATGAAAAATCCAGAGCACCAGTGCAGTTTTTACAGTTCCACACTGCAAAATCCTTGTTTCCACCCAACACACTGCTGTCTCAGACTCTGAGTCTATATAGGGCTCCACCATTACACGTGTAAGAGGATATTGCTGTATTTGAAGTTTTAAAAGCTTCTGCCTGAAAGGTTTAGTAAAGAGAGAGAAAGGGGAATTGTATATGACACCTCTGCGAGAGCCCTCTCAGAAATTGGAATCAATTGTTGAAAGGAAATAATAAAATATTTCAACCCTTCCTACTCATTGCCATGCTGATAGGCTCCTTTCAGGCTCCACAACTGACATGTTTTACAATTCTGGCTAAGGACTCACTTGTTCTTTCAATGGCTCCTCTTACAGACCAAGCTAAAGTTTTTAATGGTCCAATTCAACTATTTTTATATCGCTGAGCAAAATATGGGCTATTATTTTGGAGGAAACTCAGATCATATATTGGACCGTAGAGGATGACAAAGCATCGATTTGGTTTTAAATTGACGAACTGATGGGAAAAGCAAAGTGCATATAATGACCCGTGTGGCTTCGGAAAGGCAGCACATGTTGAAGGAGGAAAAGAGAAGAAAGAAAAGTGTTCTGGTGTGTCACGCTTGACTGTGTTGGCTTGTAACAAACTTAACCCAATTGAGCTATTGGTGACGTAATACAGACGCAGTGACTTGCTCACAGCCACTCGTCTGAAAGGTTCTTGCTTTCATCAGGTCTCAAACTGACTTGCCAAAGCTATTGGATTTACTTGTATCGTTTTCTGTAAAGCTGAAGTCTCAGTAATAGTGAAGGAAAGATTAAAAAAAGGCGATGAATATTTTGCATGCACTGCCTGGCTGAATTTTTGGCTTGAATCTTATTTACAGTTCCAATTGGAAGAGTTTATCAGCACTTAGTAAAGATACAGGGAGAGAAAAAATTCTAATAAATGTAAAAAAAAAAAAAAAAGACATTAAAATAAAAAATAAATAAATAAAATAAAACGGTCACACTATGTCTGTGAAAACTCAGTCCATAAATCATTCATTATGCATACAATTTATACACTAACAATTATTATGAATTATGAATTATATAAATATGGCTTTGGAACAATGTAAAATTGCCGAAATATTATTTTGGGTTAAATTAATAGTTTTTGATTACTTATGATGGCTTTAAACTAAAAATTATCAAAAATAAAATAAATAGTTTATGCATATGAAAGTCTTTTTTGCTCGCCAAAGATGCAACTATTTGAAAAAACAACAACAAAGTAATATAATTTATAAATATTCAGATATGATGTCTAGTTCATCTTAATCTTAACTCACCTTCTATTTCTTATTTTCAATGTCTATCTGTTCCATTTAGCTATTCATTTATGTATAAATGAGGCAAATGGAAAAAAAGCAATTAGGTGATGACTTGTAACCCACCAACCAATGAAGAAGACTTCAGCTTCAGAGACTCTAAAACTGTCACCATACTCAGGATCTCCATCATTTTTCAGTTGAAATCACATCTGTTAGCTCAATGTGAGAGAGCTCAACCTACTGGCCCTGAGCACCAAACACACATAACCCTCCACTTCCAATCCTGACCGTTACAAATCCCATCCAGAAGTTGTGTTGTAACACAGCAGAAAGAGTTATTCATTCATGATCTGATCCCTCTTCTCCACAGCCGCTGAACTCCATTACCTCAGCTGTGTACAAACACGGTTAATAAATACATCAGATCGACAGCACAAGGACTCTTTCCCCTTGCGATCAGGCAGGCCGTTAAAGGCAGTCGTGCTTTATCAAAATGTGATTTTCTGCATCTGTAATAAGTATCAAAACTCAGACGCTCTTCCTGTCTCAGGCTCTTCCCAATGGAGAGCGGTTATTTACAACTCCTCGCTCTTCTGAGGAAACTTCAGCACAACTTCTATGGCAACATGACAGTCAGAAAGTGCTTAATCTGCTCTTATCTGTCTCATCCTACACCTCCAGCCTCCATTTTTTGTGGACGAGTTTGTCTTTGATACCTGAAGGTCTCAGCAGGAGCTAAGAATTGCATCATCTTGGGAAGGAAATAATCACAACCAGACATTCCAGTTGATCTATATATCTTTCAATCTCTCTCAGCTGCATTTGTCTTCTCTGAGGTGAGCCATTGTTGAGATGAGGCCCCGATTTTCACATTTCAGTATTGTTTAACCCCTTAACCTTCCTACCTGTAGGATGTATGCACCTACAAAACTCAAGCTTCAGTATCATAGTCAAAACAAAGCAAGCATACTATAAAAACATATATTATTAACTTTTCAAATTGTATGACTTATTTTAAGATATTACTGAGCAGCAGCATGGAGTGCCCCAAGGATTGGTTTTAGACCCTTTGCTATACACAATATTAATGATGCCACTGGGAGATGTTATCAGAAGGCACTGGATTAGCTTTAACTGCTTTCCACATTAACTATATATTTCAACAAAAAATGATTATATATCTGATCTGTCTAAACTAAATGAGTGTGATAGAGATGTAAAAAGACTGCATGACCAAACAATTATCTTCTATTGAATGCAGACAAGACAGAAGTATTACTTATTGGGCCAAAATCCTGTGCACAGCAGTTCTCACAACTCGACCTGCAATTAGAGGCATCCAATGTTAGTTTTAGTTCTACTGTCAAAGATCTAAGTGTTAGATTAGACAGCAAATTAAAATTTTAAAAACCATCTCCCATGTCACATTAATAACCTTTTTTGTATCGCTAAACTAGGAAACATGCTATCCATCTTAGATGTAAAAAAGGTAGTTCATGCTTTCATGACCTCTAGAATGGATTACAGTGATCCCTCGTTATTCACGGGAGTTACATTCTAAAAATAGCCCGCAATATATAAAATCCGCAAAGTAGTCTGCTTTATTTTTAACAATTGTTATAGATGTTTTAAGTCTGTAATTCCCCTCACTACACTATTTTCTCAGATATGCATTAACATTTTCACGTGTTTCTCTCTTGTTTAAACATTTGCGTAACTTCTACTTTCCTTGAGGATGTCCAGAAGTCAAGCTTTTTGTGCGATGGTTAGCATTTTTCTCTGCCTTTTGGGTGCAATCGTGGGTGGCTTTGACAGTTCAGAATGTTTTGTCAACATTATGGGGTTTGTTGGAAGAAAACTTGCAAACATACAGTACAGCACTTCAGAGTCACACTGCAAGCGATCAAAGATTTATGTCAATTTGGCAAGCTAAACGCATTCTGTACTGAGACAAACCACAGACAAGATTGATCGACAATGGTCTACAGCCAGTCAGAACGTAGAACACAATGCGCTGTAAAAAATAATAATAATAAAAAAATAAGCTTGTCAAATCGCACCAAAAAAAAAAATCTGCAAAAGTGAGAGAACATGAAAGGTGAACCGCATTATAGCGAAGGATCTTTGTACTGCAGGGGTACCCAAACTCAGTCCTGGAGGGCCAGTGTCCTGCAAAGTTTAGTTCCAACCCCAATTAGATACACCTGGGCTAGCTAATCAAGTTCTTACCAGGCTAGAAACTTCTAGAATTTCTAGAAACATCCTTGCAGGTGTGTTGAGGCAAGTCAAAAGGAGCTAAAATCTGCAGGAGACCGGCCTTTCAGGACTGAATTTGGACACCCCTGCTGTACTGTAATCACTGCTATAAGATAGTTCTGCATATAAACAAGCTTCAGATATTGTATTGTAATAAGGTACATCTTTTGTAAAGCTGCTTTGGGATGATAATTATTAAAAGCACTATAATGCCATCCTAAGTTCTCCCCACAGGTCTTTTATGCATCTATTAGTGACTGATTTAAATTCAAATTCCACCCAACTGCTCATACTACATTTTTATATGATGTCTACTTCATAAAAATGTTACGTTGGGAAAAAATTATATATATATATATATATATATATATATATATATATATATATATATATATATATATATATATATATATATATATATATATATATATATATATATATATATATATATATATATATATATATATATATATATATATATATATATATATATATGTGTGTGTGCTCTTCCTGAAAGCTCATTACTTAGGATTATTGAAGATGTCTGGCAATTCCAGAGAATTATTATTATTACTATTATTATTATGTAAAATGCATATTTTGTTGATATAAAAAATCTACTGTTATAACTATTTTCATAAATTAAACTTAATTTTTTTCTAATTAACCTTTTGAACTTTCACTTCAGCAACTGCTAAAAGTCTTAAGTCTTCTGAAAATGAAACCAAGCTTAGATCAGTTCACCAAAGATTTACACAATTCAAGTTACAAACACATGATTTTCACATCTATCGGCAAAAAAGGGGGGACCGAAATTTAAGGGGTTAAATCGATATTTTACTGTAAAGTCTCTTAGTCCATTATAGCGTGCCATAAAAGCCAGATCTTATGCAACTGAAGGGCTTGACATGGCTCTCGCTGGATATCATTTGGCCCTTGAAACCTAAGTTCACTCAGAGCCTGACATCTTAAAGCCTTCCAAACACTTTGTTGGATAGTCTTACCGCTTCTTAAGAGCATTTAATCCATACAGGGCCTGGAAGGTAATCCATGGGAGACTGGCAGGAGAGGTCCTGGAACACGGGTCTTATTTTTTTTCTTTTTAGTATGGAGGCCGTACAGGTCTCCACAAGCCCTCTTCTTCAGTCTCACCATGGCTTTGCCCTCGTGCTCTCCATGACTGCACTGTTGTCCTGTTCAGAGTTCACATCTCACACCCTCATGTAAAGCATATGCAACAGCCCCAAAAACGGCAGATTAAAACTGTTCATGTGAGAGGAAGCATTGTGCTTTACTAGAAAGAGGCAGAAAAGGAGAAGTACTGGTGGGGATATTTTAGTTCAGATTGAAAGGAGGTATGTGGCTGAAACTTTAGTATTAGTATATTACTGTACTATTTTTTTACTAAAATAAAATGACATTTAAAAGTAATTAAACCAATATGGGCACGGTTTATTTTAAGGTACAATTCTTTATATTAATAAACCATTACCCATAACTTTTAGCTCAATAAACTCCCAATTTGCTTCTTATTAATAGTTATTGAGGTAGTAGTTGTTTTAAGGTATTAGACAGGTTTAGGCATGTAGAATAAGATCAAGAGGAATATGTGCTTTGTAAGTACCAATAAACAGCCAATACCTTAATAATAAACAGGTAATTAGCCAGTGGTTAATAGTGAGAATTGTTACTTAAAGTGTTTCCATATTTAGACTCTTCAAAAACATTAAAATATTGTAGAAAATGTTTTAAAGAGTAGTTGTATTTTATTTTGTGTAGTAATAATAATAATATTTGCATTAACCCTCATCTTAATAGTATTTGATTTAGTTTTTAAATGTATTCAACTTTTATTTAGGTATATATCATAATAATAAAAATATTTCAATTAATCTTTATAGTGACAAGATATATAAACTTTAAATATTTAAACACTATAAGCTGCAATGGTCCTTTTAAGTCCAATTGATTTTTTTTTTTTTATCTTTGAAGTTAACTGGATTAGTCAAAAGAAAAGAAAAACACACGTTACTATAGGTTGGAAATGTCTCTGGAAAAGAATGCAAAGGTAGTGTTCTGACACGTCCTCAAAAATGTCAAACAGTTTCTCTTAATGGTGCCCTATCAAAAGAATAAATATGATCTTCCTGTTTCTAGCGTCCATCTGAAAGTAGGATTTCATGCTACATTCATCCATCATAGGATCAGTTTCTGAGTCTCAGAGATTATCCTGGGCACCTGAAAGAGTACACAAACTACAACACAAACACACTTACTAATCGATGCAGTGGAAACCCGTCTTACATGTTTGAACTTCTGAACGTAAGTGTTGACTAACCTTCTCTATTTATCTTCCTACTTAGGATGTCAAGTGCATCATCTGAGGCATGTTTCCTCTGGATTTGTTTGTCCTTTTGGTGGGTTTTCTCCTGGTGGGAGGCTGTTCGTTTAACTGCAGACACTCAGCAGGGCACAGCAAATGTCCACTTCCTCTCACACAGTCAGTGGTTTACTTACAAATGTGATATACTGGGCTTTTGATGGCACAACAAGTTGACTTGACCACTACAATAGGTTTGGAGAGGACAAACCTCTGTACTTGATTCGCACTGCACATAAAACGAGCTAGTTTGGTTGTGAAAAAAATACACAAAAACTAAATAAAGACAAACAAATGTCATGCTGCTGTAAAATTAGTAAAAACAAAAAGCATTTATGTTCAAACTAAATTGAAGGATAAAGCAAGCACGGAAGCAAACAAACCACAAAGCCAAATAAAGTCATTTACTGCTTGTTTTCTAACTACTGAGAAATTTCATCTGCTGTCTGGGCTTTCACTGCCTTTCTACACTAGGCATGGGACGATAACCATTTTCAAGGTATACCGCGGTTTGGAAAAGTCAAGGTTTTAAAACCATTACAATTTTCAGTAATACCATTCCTAAGGTATGTGTAAGATTTTTTTGTATTTGTTTTTAGGACAACAGTATCTCCAGCAGAAAATATACCGAAAGATTCCGCTTTAAACCGTAAAAAAATCAGTGTTTTTGAAACTAATGAAGACCGCAGAAGTCAATGAGTCATTTTTATTTTTTAGCCTGACATGAATAATGCTCCAAAATATTTGAAATCTTTTAAAAAAAAATTAAATATATTGTTTTCAAAGGGGGAAAAAAATGACCCAGTCATTAAAAAAGAATATATTTTAGAGCAGTTATCACAATCCCGTGATACCATGAAACTGTGATATTTTTATCCAAGGTTATTATACCACCAGAATCTTATACCGGCCCATCCCTATTTCTACACCTTCCTTTCTTTATGTGTTCGACACTTTTCCCGGTGTCATTTCATTTTATCACACATAATTTCTAAACTAATTAGTTTTGTTTTCTTTGTATGTATGGATTACTTTTGTTGTTAATAAAAAACTCAACAGCACCTATAACAACAGCACATTGCGCTATGTGAAAAAAAAAAAAGGTGATGTGTTCAATACTTATCTTACCCGCTGTATATACAAAGATATGTAGTAATTTTGTAAAGCTTTATCGATTTACTTTAAAGCTTTATTTTTATAGTATGATAGACTGTTGGAGAAACCAACTACAGTAGCTATTTATGAAAGTTTCTCACACTGTGTCACAGATACAAAGTTTAATAACTTTTACTAATTAAAAATCTGATATCAAAATAATATCAGATTATTGCCATGAATAATGTTCATTGCATCATAGGGTTGCTTTGGCATTTTATTCTGTTAATTTGCTTTATTATGGGTTTCCTGATATTACATCAGGGTTTGCACCAGCATGTACAGTCATTCTAAAATGTAGGACACCCTATTAATTCCCATTGCTTTCTGTATCAAGACATAATAATAATTAACAAATAATAAACAAAACTATATAGTCCATAGGGATTCATAGGGTGTATGAATCATAACTAAATCATAGGGACACGCTATGATTCAGATGCCTTTAGATTCACTTTAAACAGTAATTAATTGTTCCTCGCCACTGGCTTGATTGGTTTGGGACTTGTGGAGCTGCGCATTGAAGGATTAGTTCTTCAGTGCTTGGACTTTCAGCAGTGAAATTTAAACCACACTGAACTGAACTAAACTGAACTTCAGCTCTGAAAACTGGACTGACACAGTTTTAATTTATTAGAAATTCTGTGTTAAGCTGCTTTGACACAATCTACATTGTAAAAGGACAATAGAAATAAAGATGAATTGAATTAAATCAAATAATTACTTAAAGTAATCATTTTGCTGCATGACCTTATCAGCCTTTCAGATAATTCTGGAGGAGCTTTGGAGGGTTTTTGCCCAGATCTTTCCACAACATTTCAGTCAGGGTGAGCTCTGGAATTTTACTGCACAATAGCAACATTTTTTTTGTTTTCTTTTTCAGCTGTTCTGTTATGGGTTTGCTTGTGTGCTTGGGATCATTGTTTCGATGTCCTGATATGGAAAAATCTGAATTGAATAGGGTGTCTTAATGTTTTCACATCACTGTCTATATGCGCATGCACATTCTTAAAATCAGTGTTTTAAACCTCCAAAAGTAAAAGATGCAGAATGAAATGTGTACATGTATGGAGTGAAACATTTAAATTGTACTGCAAAGTAACTTGTACTCTAAAAAATTGGCTAAACAAATCAATTAATTAATCACTTTTACAAATTTAAGTGGATTGAACAAAAACGATTAAGTTGTGCCAAAAAAACCTTATGAATAGTGTTGTTTCAACTCATTTTAAATAAGTAGTTTGAACTTGAGTAGTGTGCTTATTAGGCCACTTTCATGATGCATTAAGCCAATATGTCACATTAGGAGCAAACTATGCTTCTAAAAAAAAGGCAAAAGCTTTAGTTGCAAAAACTGCTAACTTAAATTAACTTGTATTGAAAAATAAATTGGGCATTTACTCAAAACTCAAATAAAACATTCCAAAATCCTGTTTCACTCTAAAATCAAAATGTTAAAAACAAACAGTTATGTCAAATGCGGATATCATATAAGTAACAAAAATAACAGACAACAGAAGGTTAACACAAAAGGGTAAAAATAGTGCAAAAACAATTACCTAAACAAGATAATGTGGGGGTGGAGACAAAAACATCCAATTAATACTGTCATTATATAAATAATAATAGTAATTAGTTATAGGTAATTAATGACTATTGAACAAGATGTGATACAAAGGCTAAACAAAAAAAAAAAAACAAAACACAAAAACGAGATGTAAATTAGTCCAAACAAACAAACAAAAACGTATGTTCAAATGATAAAACAAAACTAAAGCAAATAAGTGAACAAACCATCCCAAACCAGGACTCCAAAAACAGTTTTCATGTTCAAAACAAAAGGGATTCAGCATTCCAAAACAGGAATTGACAGCCATATTTTGCAGCTGTGAACATTGCTTTTATGATCTGAGCAGACAAAACACTCAACTCCACTGTAAAACACAGCCTCAAGACAAGAAAAAGTGCAAGGCGGTATCCCTGACCCTGCATAAACACTTTCTATAACAGTTAACACAAACGATTTGAAAAACCACAGGTTTGTGTGGAGATGAATTGGCCAGATCTGCTGTGCTTGAACAAGAGCGGATACAAATGGCCTGCCTGTAATGCCCTCCAGAAACAGGGTGATACAATAATTTCCATAAGCGTACAATACCCAAGGAATGCACAGAAAGCTATAAAAGAAAAGTGGATCTGGATTCTAGATCGGAATATATAGAGGAGGACATTAATCTCTGCTAGAGCTTTTCCTTTTGTTTCTGGAAGACTCTCTCCAGACTGGACAATTCTGTCCTTCATTCTGTCCTTTTTTTCTTTTTTCCACAGCTCCTTTCCACCTCTCAGCCCTTTGTCAAAAGATTTGGGGAGGGGAGCAAATGTGTAACGGATGTGGGGTGATGTGATCTACCGAACTGATCTGTTCTTAGATACACTAACCTTTACGGATTAGAATAAATCAGAGGTGAAGCCTCAGCCTTCTCCTTTTATTCTCTCTCTCTTTTTTTGTGCAATCCCACATGTGCTCAATATATCACTTAAAGTATATCACCTTATCCTTTTGTTTATCATCTCCTAGGATAACCGCGTGGAATCCTCCTGCTCATGCGCTCTGCGTCTACAATATTTCCAAACGTATTTTACAAGAGATCAGTTACTGAGCGTAATGCTTTGCAGCAGCAGAGCTGGTAGCGCACTTGATATCTTAAATGTAACAATCAAAAAAGCATGCAAGGTTTTGGTATTTCCGCTGGCCTACAGATGTGCCGATGTTATTCTCGCACATCATCCAAAAGTTGTAATGTCAGTTTTGGTGAAGAAGAAAAAAAAAAAAACTTCAAACACACTAACATCTTATCACCATGTGCGAACGTCAGGTTAAAATCAAAGCAGATTTACTGTGGCTTTTCTTATTATTTCTTTAACCTCTGCTTGTGTGTGTACTAGATATGTATCTCACTAATCATAAGCCTTCTTTTCTTTTATTACATAACAGTAATTGAACATGCGATGGGTTGTAAATAATTTGATTGCTTTGATTTAGGATGATACTGACATTTTTGTCACTTTTTGTCATTCATAATCTTTGTAGTTTTATCTGGTAACATTTCATTTATGTTTGTTGTTCCAACTGAATTCCTCCTTCAACACACAGTACAATATGTCATGGGCGATATTAGATGTTGAAGTGTGAACAAAACTACACTTTGAATTTCTAGAGAAAACATTCAACCAACCAGGAACATTTTTTGATATATATCCCAACGTTTTGTGGATGGTAAATCTTCCAGTTTGATTAGGAAAAAATCAGTTTTACAATTTTTTTTTAAGTGAAGTTTTTTTTATAAACTAATTTCAAGAGGAACACATGCCTATGATTGATCACAGCTGGTCCCGGATTAGCCAATTCATGATTCACCAATCAGACAATTTCTAAGTCACTATAAATACCTTAAGTTCCATACCACAGCCTTCTACGTTTTGAAGAATCCCCCTTACATCTCTACTCCTCCCCCTTTCCTAAATGGGCGGTGCAGCGGCCCAGTGGTTAGCACTGTTCCCTCACAGCAAGAACGTCTCTGGTTCTAGTCCTTACCAAGCTAGTCAAGTTTCTCTGCGGAGTTTACAAGATCTCACCGTGCTCACGTGGGTTTCACCCGGTTTCCTCCCACCATCCAAAAACATGCGACTTTAGTTGACTGACTAATTCAAATCGGCACCATAAACGTGCCCGTATTAAGTAGTTATCTCTTCATATCAATCCCCAATTGATCCTTAGCTACAACACCAGGGGAGTTCTTGAAACCAACCTGAGCTCAAACTCCCCTCTCGCCCTGCAAACGGGAGGGAGCTCTGGGCTCAAGTATCTTATGAGCTCAGGGCTCTCTCCAGGGACAGCATGCCAAACACCCAACGACCAAACACGCTTTATAATCAGTCATCAGCTAAGAGTGAACTCTTGAAACTATTTTTAAGGTTAATCTTATTAGCCCCCTTAAAAACATTTTATTTTAAATTGGTTACAGAACTTGCCTAATTAACCTAAAATAATTGACATCATTTTACAAACTCTGATTATACACTCTGAATCCCTCACTGAGCTACTGCAGTGTTTAGCTCTTTATTTCTATCCTGTTAGACATCCTGCTAATTTTCTTGACATTGTTTAACTAATGAGGCTATAATTAATCAAGTTAATGACCGTGACATAGGCAAATTTTCTTTGTATTTACATAGCAGATGCTGCAAACAATACTCAGAAATATATATTAAATTCAACTTCTAATTTAGATTATCATGCTAATAATAACAGTCATCATATTTCCTTCCCTTTAAAAAGAATGAGAACAGAAGCATTTTCACTAGTGATCTCAGACTGCACGTGTAAATTATACTTCATTCACTCTGCTAAATCGAAAAAGGAATGAGCATGTACATAATAAGTTATTCATCTGATCTCATACAGTGTAAATCCTTGACGGAAATTATTAATCTCTAAGGATTATTAATGACCTAAGATCATTTTCTAAAACAGCATCTACTTGACGTTTGCATGAATGGAGGCTCCCAGTGACTCACACACTGTATGTGCATGAACAGTGCCAAAGAAAATGAAGGAACAGAAAAAAGCAGTGACACTGGAGATAAATGAGCTTCCTCTCTGCAGGCTGAGAAATGAGTGAGGAGTCAGAGGAGTAGGGCGCTCCATCCCAAACGTCAGCCAATCGCTGTCTGCTTCTGTACGCCTGGCTGATGGGACAAATGAGCTTTTGACAGATGACAAACAATTGAAAGACACGTCTGCACTCAATCGGCTCATGGCCAAACTCAGAACTACTCTCTGACCACTCTCTAGTGCAGGGGTGACTAAACTTTTTTGTATGAAGGGCCAAAACCAAATATCATTGATAGTCGTGGGCCAAAGATAAATATACCAAACTACTTTACATTAAAGTTGGCATGAGTAATTTCCTATTTTATTTAATAATATTTCACAATAAATAGAAAACATTACTTTGAATTGTATAAGCTAACTTTTTAAATTATAACTTTTCAATCTCAACAATCTCATTTATAACAGTGGGGTTCAATGCTGAATACACTTGTCAAGCAGAATCTGTACATTAAACTACATCTCAATAATTGACACGATTTAAATTGAAACATTTGATTTAATCAGCTTTTTTTGTAGCTTGACAATAAACAAACAAACAAAAGGTTACATTCAACTTGAAATAACAATCTCTAAACCATCCCCATCATTCACTCTCTCTTCTCAGATGGGATGACGGGCCAAATCAAAAGGTTACCATGGGCCAACTTCGGCCCGTGGGCCCCAGGTTGGGCATCTCTGCTCTAGTGACTGTCGGACAGTCTTATAATGCTATGGCTAGGCCCACAAGGAATCTGGGCCCAGAGAAAACTCTTCAGTTCAATCTACTGAATACGAACAGCTGTAAAGCCCATTATATAATTTTCAAAAAATTTGTAAACATATACTTATTTAGTTTTATATTAAAGGGAACTTATTATGCAAAAATCACTTTTATAAGGGGTTTAAACCTAGTTGCGTGGCAACAGTCTGTCATTACAAGCAGCTTCTAATGTTCAAAATGTATTAATTTTATTTTTTATAAATCACACTTAAAAAACAGTCTGCAGAAACCCTTTGACAATAGTTTTTTGGACATTTCATTAGAGGGGAAAGGGCCTGCATTACTGACGATTATAAGGAAATTATTCTTGTTTTTGAATCTGCCACTATGCTGAGCAGATATCACATAGGCATTTGTAGCCTTGTTTAAACAGTTTTGGTAGAACAATCTATTGAATTTAAAGCGACAGTCACCAAAATGACACAATTAGGATCAAAACCTAAAAGGGTTTTTTCTGATTGTCATGAGGCCATTGTCATTGTCATTGCAATTGTCATTGATGTCTGATCACATATTTTCATGTACCTTTTGCTCGATAGCAATGTTTAATTAATACAGATAGGATACAGAATGGCTAACCCCAAATCATCATTTTCCCATTTTATTAACACTGTCACATTAAATATTACATATAAACCCAGCAACACAACACTTATAATAACTAGATCTGGCAACGTGGTGGAGCAGAGCCTGCACCTACATCTGTATTAGCTTGTTCACTCAGCCTGCGACATAAATTTATTCAACAACATGATTTAACTTTTTCATTTCGCTTCAATTCATTTTGTTTCTAAAAATAAAACAAATATACAGCTCTGGAACTTAGTAGCAGCACTTCTACAAACAAAAGCTCGATAATATCCAATGTCAATACAATTTTTTTTGCTTCTCTCAGATTTGTCTTACAGTACATTCCACACACCTCAGAGAAAGTGTCTGTCCATTTCTTGAAAAAATAAAAAGGTACTGTATCGAATAGACTAAAAGGTCAAGAGGAGGGAGCCAGATATGGTGTGTTAATGTGACCAGGAAAAGTGGAATTAGTTGTAATGTTTCACATGCTAATATTTTTATAGTCTCCCACAGTTTCGTATTACATGACACTGTCGAGGAGGAGAAGGAGGGGGGGGGGGGGGTAACCTTTCAGATATTGAAACCTTATGAAGGCTGCTGTCAGTGTTCCAGTTCTGTGTCTGCTTCAATGGAGATGCACAAACTCTCTCTCTCTCTCTCTCTCTCTCTCTCTCTCTCTCTCTCTCTCTCTCTCTCTCTTTCTCTTTCTTTCACAGTGGATATTTTATGTGCACATGTACCAGGGTTAAAATGTTAAAATGTTTTTGAGTGGAGGAGGGATGTCGGTGCAAATGTGTTTTAGGAAACAGAGTCCTTGTTTTCTGAAAACAACGATGGTGTTTAAGTGCTGATAAGAACCTGTGGCAATATAACAGTGAATAAATTGTTCATATTGGAAATTTCCATGAATTGAAGAATGGGTTGCTCGAAGATGGAAAATGTTAGCTTTGTATGTATTATACACAGCAAATTTGTCGTATCAGATGATCTCTCAAAATTGTAATGCTTCATAAAACATAATTAACGTATTGCAAAAGAATCATAGAACTAGATTAACAAACAGCTTGTGTCAGTGTAAACCCTCTGTTGGTGCGGTCAGGATTACCAAAAACTCTAAAATTAGCATTAAAAAGTCAAGAGCGTAACTGGTACTTTTACGAGATTGTGTTTGTATACTAATTTGCCCTGTTTAGTAAATCTCAACCTTGTCAAAAAATGTCCATGTCCATAACTTGCTACAAAAAACTATTAAAATTCACACCTGACACCTGAAGATAAATTGTTACATTTTGCTCAGTCCAATGCGAACAAGATTCATTCATACATTCATTTAACTCATATACGTTAAATTTTATTTTAACACACACACAAACACATACATTCATTCATTCATTCATTCATTTTCTTTTCGACTTAGTCCCTTTATTAATTTGGGGCCACCACAGCGAAATGAACCACCAACTTATCCATATGTTTTATGCAGCGCATGCCCTTCCAGCTGCAACCCAGTACTGGGAAACATCCATACAAACTCATTCACACACATACACTACGGACAATTTAGCCTACTGGATTCACCTATACCACATGTTCTTGGACTTGTGGGGGAAACCGGAGCACCCGGACACGGGGAGATCATGCAAACTCCACACAGAAATGCCAACTGACCCAGCGACCTTCTTGCTGTGAGGCAATTGTGCTACCCACTGCGCCACCATTCTGCCACATATACAAAATTAAGCAAAATTTAACAATTTAACAAAATTTTATTAAGTAAAATTCATGAAAAATATTCTTAAAAAATATTTATGACCAAATGCCCTGAATGCAAAATGTTTTTACGAAAAAGGTCAAGTTTCAAACAAAACACATATTCAAAATCTATTCTGTAGACTTGACTTCAGTAAACAAATGTCAATTATTAACAATGTTATTTATCTTTATGTTACCGTTTTTTGTGAAAAAATAATATATATTTTTTAAATCATTAAAGCAATTTTAGGAAATTCACACTATAACGGTTCTTCACATCAATTGTCCACCACTTTCTGACTTTATCGTCTTGTTTTTATCTGAAAAACATTTGTTTGTCACACTTTTAAAAAAAGTACAATTCTTAATAATAATAAACTATTAACTACTCTGTAAACAAATCCTGGTTGCCTGAAACTTTTCAAATTTTTGTAATTTTTTTCAAATCAAATTAACCTTATAAGTCCACTGAACTTATATTATGTTAAACTGACTTAAAACAGCTTGCATAACTTATAAAATTGAGTTAAAACATGATTAACTTAGTTAAATAAGTTACAATGACCTAAAAACTTATGCTGTCAGGACTATTGATCGTTTCCTTTTTTACGGTGTATGCCTTTTTGCCTAAAACAAATCCTAATTTACTGCTCATTTATAGTTGTTATGTTAGCAGGTCGGTGTAGGTATTGGACAGGATTGGAGAAGCAGAATAAGATGATTCAGAATACCGTACGTGCTTTGTACCGGTAAGTACGAATAAACAGCTAATATCTTAATAACAGGCATGTAATAAACCACTAGTTAACAGTGAGAATTTGTACTTACACTACTGTTACCAGGTTTTATATTAAGTTTAATGAATACTGTTTCTATGACTGTCTAAGGCAGGTGAATATGAGGTACACAACTGACTGACTGACTGACTGACAGTAGCAGTAACATTCAACACATCATTTCACATTGCAGTTTTTTGGTACTGTAAAAGGTGTTAACAGCGGTTGCTAAACCTGTTTTGAAACAAAGCAGTGCCAATCTATAGAGGTACAAGTGTAAAACATTATCCAGGACATTAAAAGAAGGCTTTATAACATTTATAAGTGCAGTGTGAAATTCTCTTAAAAATTGCAAAGAGACTTGATAAAACACAAGGCCTTATGAAGCAACAGCTTTTGAGATGATGAGAACAAGAAAAAGGGAGAAAGGGAGAAGAGAGAAAAGAGGAGATGGGTAGATTACTCATCTTTCCTATTGAGGAGCTCTTAACGCTGCTGCAGCTCAAGAAAGCAGTCGATCATATAAACAGATAGCTCTGGGTCAGTGAGAATTCATCTTCATGCATACCTTTCTCTGAGATAACACAGCAAAGCACAAGACAAGTCCTGTCTCTTAAAGTATGATTTGTTTGGAGAAATACATGTAATACACTCTTATTGCAGTTATTTATATTTTAGACAGCCAAAAAACCCCCCCAAAAAATTGTTGTATTTTTTTACACAGAGCACATTTACATGAATCTCACTTCAATGAATTACACCGCGAATGAAATCATTTACACTTAATTTTTGTTTTACAGTCGGAATCCTTAATTCAGAAAAGCCGGTCCATGTTTGAAAGCTACAAAGCAGCTCCAGTTCACAAAACGCAGAGTATATGATTAGACACATGTTGAAGTCATTGCTGTTGACTTCCAGTTCATCCAAGAGCTGCATCAAAGCTGACAGTCCTCATATAACATAATCCCTGGCAGGTGGAAATAAAACAACAGATCTGGCTCAACTACATATGAAGAAAAAGAAAGAAAGAAAGAAAGAAAGAAAGAAAGAGAGAGAGAGAGAGAGAGAGAGAGAGAGAGAGAGAGAGAGAGAGAGAGAGAGAGAGAGAGAGAGAGAAACAAAAAAAAAAAAACAGAAAAAAAGAAAAACAAAAAAATTGAGAAAAGGAGCAAGAAACTTGTGGAGAAACAAAAAGGGAGTATAAAACTTTTTAAAGAATGTTTACACTTGCAGTTCAGTTCTCTTAGTTTCTTTGGTCTGGTAAAAAAAAAAGAAGAAAAAGGAAAAGTAATAATTTAGTACTGGTTTGGCTTTTCATTCACATTACTGTTTTAAGGGTGTTAGGGCTCAAAACAGAAGCAGCAATTCCTCCTTCGCACAAATAAATCAAGTTCTGCTGGAAGGAGATGTGTTTCTGATGCCTTTGGGCAACCATGGTGATCAATCAGCCCTTTTTATAGTCACATCTTGTGACATCATGTCCTGTTTTTGGTTTGTTTATACGTCTCTGTGGTGTTATTTTAGTTGAACTAGACAAGAAATAATTTGGAAATGGACAGAGACCCAACTTTCAGCTGTCTTGTCACACACTGAGGTTTGGCAGAAGAGCCATGGCAGAACTTCCTTCCAGAAATCAATTCTGCAATTTTAAAAAATGCACTCTAAAGACTATTCTATCTAAATTCTGAACAACAGATGGCACTGTGCGCTTTACAAACAGCTGCACTCTGTTTGCATCCAAATCCTTACACATACCACTCAATCCTAAAATAATCAAACCTAAAAGAGAATTGTAAGTGTTCATATTGAGAGTTTACACTCATGTACATAAAAGCCAGCTTACATGACTAGCAGAAAGGACAAGCGCTATTTTGTGAGCATTTGACTATATGGTTAAAAAATAGCCTAGAGCTGTTAAAAAGTCATGTTTTTCTGAACATTAAAGTTAAGAATTGATTGAAGCGAGAATAGTGATACATTTTGAAAATTTCAGAATCGATGAACAAGTGACTTGTTAAAGGGGTGGTCCACTATGTCATCATATTTAAACTTTAGTTGATGTATAATATAGATGTGTGAACATAAACAACATCTCTGAAATGTAAGACGCTCAAAGTTCAATGCAAAGAGAGACATTGGATTTTACAGAGTTAGCTTAACAAAGCCTACAGCGAACGAATTTGAGGACTACAAAAAAATACATCTGAGTTAGTGAGATTACAAACACTTCAGGTTATGTGCATTCACCACACACATACACCCTGCGCAGCAATGGGGTGTGGCCAGATGCGCTTTAATGTTATAGCAGAGAAAGTTGAAATGCTGGATTGTACATTTTATCAAATATTTTAAAAAAAATCAATTTTAAATCAAGATGACCCTACAGATCTGGGCTTTCATTTTACTAAAGCAATGTCAAATCAATGTTCAAGACAATGTGTTTAAATTGGTACTCTTATGATATAAGAGTGAATAATCAAGGCAGATTGCTTTGTGCACATTCATTGTAAACCTTCACCTCACTAACACAGATGAACTGCGCATTCACAAATGTCAGACCCTGTTGTTTGTCAGCCACATAATAAAGAAGTAGGAAAACTAATCATGACCAAAGGAGTGAAAGGTTATGTTGAAGCAATTAGACCTCGGTGGTGGTCCACGAGTCGGCCCATAAAACAAAAGATCTAAACCAGACACACAAAGCAGGCAGTGAGTTACAAAAGGAGGAAAGACGAGTCCAATCATTTGTCACTGTTAAAAAGCATTCAGCTAAGGAGGTCTAAATCAATTTCACAGTCTCTCAAAAGTGCAGTACATTGTAGCACCTCGGATTTAGAAAAATGCTAATGCTACTCAAGGATTTCTGGCATGCTGCTAACTATAATTTTACTAGCTACAATGATAAAACACAGTGTTAATGGCCTCAAACATGTCATGTGCTGTTAAGGTTACAGTCTCTATGTTAGCGCCAGTTATCTAGCTTGTAATTGGAAAACCATGTTCCTGAAGGAAGTGGCTGATATCAAAGTACAAATCTACAAAATAAAAGGACCAAAATTACATCATGGCATAGGCCTCATAAAATGTCATTATTTGGCAATTGCAAAGATGGTTTATGACAAAATGGTGTACGGTGTTTCAACAGGGCCGAAAAGTCATAAAAGGTTTAAATCATTCACATATTCTTTTCCTCTTCGCTTTTTCTCACAAAAGACTTTTGCATATGGTTACAGGAAAATCCTGATTTCATATACACTGACAAAGTGAGAAAAAAAAGGTTGTCACCAAAGGTTTCACTTTCACCTCAGGAGATTAGTGTTTGTTTGTTTTTTTAATCGGATTAATAATGTTAAATCATTGGCAGAACATTTGGAACATATACAGTTAAAAGCTAAATGATTAGCCTTCCTCTAAAATGTAAATTATTCATTCATTTTCTTTTTGGCCTAGTCCCTTTATTAATTTGGGGTTGCCACAACGGAATGAACCGCCAACTTATCCAGCATATGTTTTATGCAGCGGATACCCTTCCAGCTGCAACCCATCACTGAGAAACACCCATACACTTCCATCCACACACATACACTACGGACAATTTAGCCAACCCAATTCACCTATACAGCATGTCTTTGAACTTGAGGGGGAAACCGGAGCACCCGGAGGAAACCCACGCCACGCCAACACAGGGAGAACATGCAAACTGACCCAGCCGAGGCTCGAACCAGCGACCTTCTTGCTGTGAGGCGAGAGTGCTATCCACTGCGCTGCCCCAATTTTAATTATTTTTTCAAATATTTAAATGATGTTTAACAGAGCAAGGGAATTTTCATAGTATTCCCTATAATATTTAATTTATTTCATTTGTTTGAAATAAAAGCATAAAAAATAACTAGTTATAATTATGATAACAGTAAATATAAAAATAGGGTAAATATAATTATTTAACTTAAGAACATTTTTTTCCTGATTACACAATAAACCAATGACTCATTAATTAACCAAACCTAACTTGCCTAAACCTAACCTAACTTAATTAACCTAATTAAGCCTTTAAATTGCACTTTAAGCTGAATACTAGTATTCCACAAAATGACAGGTAAAATAGTGTTTAATCATGACAAAGGCTAAAAAATTAGCTATATTATGCTTTAAAATGTTTTGGAAAAAAAAAATATTGTAAATTTTACAGCAGGAGGGCTAACAATTTTGTATTCAACTGTATGTATATTCTTTAAATCCCTTCTTTAGTTTGCTATATTTGATCTTTGTCATTATGTAATATATTTAATAATGTCCTAAATAAAATGAACAATCATAATGAAATATAAATGTTCAAAAATCATAAAAAATAATATATAGATTCTATAATCAAGCCTTACACTTCAGTATTTCTTGGAATACTGACTGTTTTTGCTCAGGAGATACATTTTGTCAAAAGCTATTTCTAAGGTAATACAAATCATATTGTTAAAATTGTACTCATGTAGACACAGAATAAAGCCAGCCAAGCATTAAATAAATAAATTAAATAAGTATAACTTGTCAACTAAGTGTCCAAGTTTATTATATATTTTCAAAAAGGGTGTAGTTTTATTTAGCAAGTATACTTTAAATTAATCAAAAATATAAATAATTTAACATTCTAGTCATCAAAGAATCCTGATAAAAGTGTTTCCATACACACAATAAAGTTGAGCAGTACAAACTTGAACACAATAAGCAATGTTTCTTGAGCAACAAATTAGCATAAATTCTGAAGGATTTTGTGACATTGAAAATTGAATTAATAAGGCTTAAAATGTAGCTTTGTATGAATTTAAAATAACTATGTAAGTTTTTAATGAATATTTATTTAAATAGTGGGCTATTTATATCCTGTAATGTAGATAAAGAGAACATTTAAAAAATTATATATATATATATATATATACACAGTATATACACACATACATACATACATACATTTTTTAAATGTATATTACAGAGACTATACATTGAGAGAAATAGGCTTTAACACAGATGTGTAATTTTCCACCATGTTCCTATAGGGGTCACTCTGGAAGATATAAACATGCAAGAGAGCATTTGCTTAATGTTCAGGAAGAATGCTCAGAAAAAAAGCTCCCTTAACAGTGACTAAATATTGCTAGTCCCTCCGGTTACAGAAAGATAAAGGGGGATATTTTTGGATGAAATGGGATTATGTACTTCAAACAAATAATGTTTAGACCTCTGGATTGTACATGAACTCCTGTCTCTAACAACAGATTCTTGTTTATCTACAATACCTCACATTCTTAATTGTTATTAATCTTTATTTTTGTTTGATATGTTATTTTTTCTTATTTTTTCCCCTTTTATTTTATTGTAAATGTTATTGCTTCTGCTACAGATGTCTTTGTACAGTGCTCAGCATAAATGAGTACATCCCTTACAGATCTCTCTTCTAAATTTATATAAGGATGCTTTAATTGTGCATATACATTAGATTAGTCCATACCAAAGCCACAACTGGAACTTATCAAAAAAACAAAAAATAAGATCATAGTACTAAAAAGTTGAACACCCAAATGAATATGTTGGGGGAGATATTAAATACAGGTCTAATAAACTGGAAAAATCAGGAGATGCATATAAATATAATATAAAAAGGTTGTTTTTTTGCAACATGTAAATGTATTTTTTTTCTATTACCAACGATGTTAGGCGACCAAACACTTATTTTAATTAATATAACTGTTTAATAAAAATGTTTAGCTTGAAATATCTTGGCTTTATTCACTGAAATGTGGATAAAAAATTAATAAAAATAAATGTAATTTTCAAAAGGCAGTGTAGTCACTTATATGCTCATTGTATTTGCTAAAACAGAAATTGTTTAAATAAGAAATGTATAAAAAAAAAAAACTATATTTTATCCTTTGTGTTATTATTATTTTTAAAAAATCAGATTTTATTGTAAACACTGCAGTAGTATATTCAGCCTGAGAATTTATTTTGCGCAATTTATTTTTCAGGAACATAGTGACAAGAAACAAATGCAAAAAGACTCGGATATAGAAGGTCAGCGACATGATGTCAATGGAAAACATTCCCCACCTCGGCCCATTATATACTTAATTTGAGGCGTAAAACTGACAAAGGCACTTTGGAGATTTATGTGCTTCTTTGTACTGTTGACTCCCATGTGTGCAGCCCGCGAGGATGGTGACTGGACAGGCCAGCTAAAACTCTTTAACACAGACCACAGACACCTTTAATCTGCCTCACAAAAAAAAACCTTGCACCCACTTGTTTAGATTAGATGTGGCCTCCACACATGGTGAAAGCATACAGAGGGCAATTAAAAACACACTGTATCCCTGCCGGTGGCCTTTTGCACTGCCAATGGCTTCCACACTTTTTGAGTGAGTCTGCTAAACAGATAAAGTGTCATTTAGCTTCTGTTACACTTCTGCCGTCAAACAGAAGTTACACATCCGTCCGCTTAAAGCCGCCCTCTGTTTATTTGCTTATCCAGCTAGGTTGGAGGCCGTAGGTTTGGTTGTTAAGACTTTGATTGCCACCTGCACCTGTCTCAAGCAACACTGTTTGCTACAAAGTCTGCAACTTCACTTGAAGCTGCAGAGGTACATTTGATGGGTGGGGAAGCCATGACTCTTTCTCTTACCGGTCTGTTTGAATCAATGGAGTGATTGGCTATAGGGTAATTCTGTACCGCATTCACCTCCAAATGAAGCAGCAGGATGAAGTGAGTCATTTGGTTCAGATAAACAAATTTGTGCAACCACAGCTCTGCACGCCTCTGACCTCAAATACGTCTTACAAAGCAGAGCAAGTACTTTGACATCAGGTGAACGATAGTAAACTGCTGGGAGGCTGGCAGAGTTTATTTGCTTTAAAGTAATTTAATCAGTGCATAGTGTATTATCTATTAACATACAATAATCTGAACAATTGAGATGAAATCATTTGGAAAAGCATGTATGTTCAGTTCATAAAACATTTTTATATGCATTGTAAATCAATTCATAATTGTTTTAATGTGTAATGTGTATGGAAGCCCACTTCTAAATAAAATTATATTACTTGTCCTACTTGGGGCATTTGTAACCCTGCCACAAAAGCAGTCACAAATTACAAGTGTAATTTTTATTTTTTTTAGAAATTTTTAATGTTAATTATGCCATTTAAACAATCATAAATATCTAAATAAATCTGATTTGTTAGGATAGGACAATATTGGAATCTGAGTGTTCAAAAATAAAAGAGAATGATCACCCTTAAATTTGTCCAAATTAAGTTCTTAACAATTCACATTACTAGTCAAAAAACTAGTTTTGATATATTTACATTAGGAAATGTACTAAATGTCTTCAAGGAACATTATCTTTACTTAATATTCAAATGATTTCTGTAATTAAAAAAAAAAAAATCTAACTTTGACCCATACAATGGATTTTTGCTATTGCCAGAAATATACCCCTGCAACTAAAGACTAATCTAAAGGTTTTGTGGTCACATTTATATCTCACCCTCCTCTCTTGAATTTGTTTCTTGAAATTGCAACTTTCTATCTCACAGTTAGCCTATATGTTTCCAACTGAACCTCAATTTTAATTAATGCGCAAAAATCTTAATATTCGTTCATTCTGTCATTCATTCTCTTTTCAGATTAGTCCCTTTATTAATCTGGGGTCACCACAGCAGAATGAATTGCCAACTTATCCAGCATATGTTTTACGCAGCAAATGCCCTACCAGCCAATAGTATCTGGATGCAGCCTTTGTGATACAAGCTGAGATTGCATCTCTCAGAGATAAAATGTCAGCGACAATGCGCTCAATGAACGGTTAGGGTTAGGGGTGGGGTTAGGTGAGCCTATTCAAAACCATTGCATGCAGCTCATATTGCATCTGCAGCCAGACGCTTCTCCTTCCAGCTGCAACCCATCACTAGGAAACACCCATACACTCTCATTCACAATACGGACAACTTAGCTTACCCAATTTACCTATACTGCATGTCTTTGGACTGTGGGGGAAACCAGAGCACTCAGAGGAAACCCACGTCAACACCAGGAAAACATACAAACGCCATACAGAAATGTCAAATGACCCAGGCGGGACTCGAACCAGCGACCATCTTCCTGTGAGGTGACAGTGCTAACCACTGAGCCACCGTGCCGCCTACATCTTAATATTGCAAAAAAAAAAAACATTCCAAATGTTCAAGAGAATATGTTTTAATAAAAACAATTTCTGAATAATAAACAGCAGCCGATGCCACATGCAATAAAAGTACGTCATATCTGAATGTTTGGAAATGTTTAAAATTCAACCATGTTAGACAGTTCTGAGAGGTAATTATACAAAATCATGTGATGGACTCATACTCATTATCATTAAAATAACATTTGAAATGATGTAGAGATCAGTGTTCTAATTCAGAGGTTCCCGAACCCCTGCCCGTGACCCGCAAAATAACAATGCCAGTCCCTCGCGACCCCTACACTCCTCTGAGGTGGTTATAAATATACAAATGTTGCACGCACAACAATAGGCCTATGTACGCATGAGTATATTGACAACACAAAAAAAGTGCAACAGTCTAACATAGGCTATAATTGATATAGTCATTTAAGGATTTGTTTAATTTAATATTAACCTCACCTAATGAGACCAGTAGGCACAATGTTTTCAGCACCAGTCTATTCTTGGTTTAATTTTGGAGACCGACACTCAGAGATCATCTTCCATGTTCAGTTGTGGCCTGTATTCATTTTTAATGTACTTGATTGATAAAGGTGCCAGAAAGTTTAACCTGGTGCTATAAAATCAATCTGATGTAGATGACGCTAGTTAATCTAACGTGAACACACCAATCCTATGAAAAAAAAATGGTTCATGGTTGATGTCTTTTCATTTGCATGTTGCTTTTTTATGTAACTATTAACTTCTATTTTATCTTCTGTGGGTTATGGATAAAATATAGTAATTCTAATATTTTATACATTTATTTGACTTTTTTCAATAAACTTCATTGTCCCGTGACAACCAAGGGGGTCCCGACCCCCACTTTTGGAACCACTGTTCTAATTAGTTCAATAATCCAATTACATCAGTCCATCTACTATGATTCTATGCACATGAAGCAATTAATTGGGTATGTGCAACAAGATCTCACAGCAATTTGAAATCAAATCTTTTTGATTTAGTGGCAAATTAGCATGAATTTGTATGATCTTATTTGTATAATTTATTATGATTTGCTTATTCCCCGATGGCGGTTGGGTTTAGGGGCGGGGATGGGTGCCACGCCTCCTTTTATTGAGGTAATTTTTGTGCGACTGAACTTGTACGAATTCATATGAATTAACCACTAAACTGACAAAACATAAAATAGTTACGTTTCCTGGTGTGATCAGGCTGGTATTAGGCTAGTATAAGGTATAAGTTTCTGACGGTATGATAACCTTGGATAAAAGTATCACGGTTTTACGGTATCACAGTATTGTGAATACTACTCTAAAATAAGTTCTTTTTAAATGTCTGGGTAAAAAAAAAACATATTTTTTCCCCTATTGAATACAATATGTCTTATTTTAGTAAACATTTATAATATTTTGCAACAGTAAACATGTCACGCTAAATGTTAATATTAAATCATTGACCTCTGCAATCTCCATTAGTTTCAAAACCACAAACCTTACATATACCTTAGGAACGGTATATCAGAAAAATATAACAGAAAACAGACTTTTCCAAACCACGGTATACCTTGAAACCGGTTATCGTCATATGCCTAGCTGATATGCGTGTTTCCATCATAATTTGTTTCAAAATGATTTCGGTTTTCATCCAGTGATTTATTTATTTTTTTACTTGAGCACTATTTTTAGTGTTAATTTTTTAATGCATTTTAGTCTTTAATTTACATTTGTGCATCCTGAAAATTTGTCAGTCCTGAAAACAGACATTTAAAAATGGGTTTCAAAGTGTACGTTAAAAAAAGAGACGTATCATTATTGTCTCTTTGTAAACATGATATTGTAAAAATGCAATGTCATTTGCATATGTATATGTACAACTAAAACTCCAAGGACGCATATCTGTATGTACAGAGGTATATATTTCTTCTTTACAAAGTGATATCGCAGAATACTGGTCTGGTAGGAAAAAAAAAAATTTGTTTAGTTTTTTCACAAAATCATTGTCAACAGGAATTGTTTTAAAACATTATCCTATCTTTGCCGAAATAATGCAAACGTTTTTGTTTTTTGATACATCACTGCCACACAAATGTAGCCTGAAAAAAATGTGCTTTCATTTCGCAAAGGGGCTTTTTTATATAAAGCAACATATTTATTGCAGCTGCAAAAAGTGGTTATTTTTCTGGCAACATATTGTGATGTGTAAGTGGAACGCAAGTGAGAACATGTCTGTTTTGCTTCTTTCATGGTAAGCCACTCTGTGCTATGCCTGAGTGCACAAATCATTCTAGTCTCCATGAGAGCCCAGCTATCTAGCATAGGAAAACGCTATAATGACATCTAAATCAGTGATTCTCAATGACTGCTGTTGTTTTAGCATTTGACTTGCTTCTGTTTTACTGCCAGACCGCTTTTGGCTCCGGATTTTCCTCTTCAGAGGCCAACAACATGCACCAAATGTTTCACATTATCGGTGTGAAAATCCCCCAATTCTTTCGCTTTTTTTCTTTACAAGTCCATGCATCCGTGGAAACTTGATATTTCATATTTCATTCTGGTTTGTGGATGTCATCACGAGAGATGCCGGTTCACATGCAACCGGCCGCCCGAGTCCTTTGATCAGCCTGACCACGACTAATTATGAATGGAGAACAACTGAAAGAAATATCGAGAGATTTCATGGGAATTGGCACAAACGACCCAAGCTTCCTAATTCTGAACGGTCACTCAATGTTCATTGAGGAGGTAATGTTGCTTTTAAACATTGCAATGGTTGAAAATAATAAGAACATCAACACCACAGATCATGATTATTCTTTTTTTAGCACGCTCTTAAAAACACAGATTTCATTTTTATTTTCTTGTCATCAGAAATATTTTTGCCTATCCTAAATAATCTTTCAGCAAAGAGTCCTGTGTTTTTATCTGTGTGAAGAACATTTTAACAATCTAAAAATGGCTTCATAGATGTTAAAGGTTCTCCATCGAATAGCCCATGCCAAGAATAAACATTTATTTTTAAGTGTGTACGAATGAAAATTAAATGCCACAACAATTAGGCTCAGTTTAGTATCTAAATTGAAAGTGACTGCACTACAAAAGTGATCTGTCGAATGTGACTATTTGAACTTATAACTAAAACCATGTCGAAATGTAAAACGTTGACCAGGAAAAGGCGAACATATGTGATTCAGAGCATTCGAAATAAAGACCTGCAGCTCTGGAAAACAATATCCCTGAGCTGAGATATCAAGGGAAAGATGTAAAAGGAAATTTAAAGCAGCATAAATGTTCTGAGTGTTTAAGAGTGGTGCAAAGGTCCCAGGGGTCTCATCTGGCAAAGGCCTTTGTTCACAGGACAGGATGAATCCAGTAAGATAGTTTCCTTCCCATAAAATTCTTTGTCTCAGCTGTGCTCCGTTGTATGTTTGAGTTCCTTATCAGTTTACTAAAAAACTTTAAAGTCTTTATATTTACAAAACTGGGCTGCTTTAAAAAGCAATTGCACATATTTTCTGGAGGCATTTATGAAACCCTACAGCTTTTTTCCAGAAGAGATGCCAGGTCAAGCCTGGTCACAGCAGCAGGTGACTCAAATGAGGTCATTATGTGGTCATTAGGGTGATTTGAAACCAGCGAGCAACTGCAGGGTTCGGAGGTGAGTGCTGTCACACATCCTGCAGGACTGTTTTTGTTTTCATTGTGCTGTCTTTTTTTTCCAGGGAAACCGTGTCTCACCAGGCTTTAACGTTTTTTCGTAACAAGCGTGAAATGCACATTATCTTCAAAAAGAAGAAATTAGCAAGTCTTGGCGCTTTCAAACGAGCGCTCAACTGCACACTGACAACAGTGATTCATGCTGTTTCAAAAATCCAAAGTTTGGAAGAAGAATTTTTTTCATAGACGTCTTAAGCAACACAGCTACACTGCTGCTTTTGTCATCAGTGTTTCAGTAATAAATCTGAAAATTACAAATGCGTGTCATACTTTTGTTTCAATTGTTCACACGGACAAATTCAAAAGCTTTTATGGATCCGTGAAGCCCATTCTCCCAGTTTTTGGCTGACTTTCTCAGGCCATACTGTGATCTGCCTGGATTCGTCTTACATCTCTTTCTCCTCTCGGTTTGCAGCAGGTTCACTGCTGCAGAAAGCAAACTGTTCCACATTAAATCCTCTCAACTACCTGTCTGATAGTCCGCCAGCTGTATTCCTCAAAGTCAGCCAGTTGTTCCGCCCGCAGGGCTGGAGAGCACAGACAGCCTTGGCCTTCATTCAGCTTCATCACAACTCTGGAATATACCCGGAGAGGTATTTAGAAAGGCATTTTTAGTAGGTGTTTACATGGCACTATTTTCAAATATAAATAGGAAAATTATGTGTTTTGGCCATTTTTTGGTACAGTTTGGGGGACCTGAAAAAAGCAGTTCTAGAGGGGTGGCATGGGGTGCTTAGCCCCCCCTTTTGTCCACCCCTTGTGCAAACTTATCAGAGTGTAGCATTTGTGGCAGTGGTGCTGAAGCAATTTGGTTGCTTTTAAAAACAGAGTAGCGCCACTTGAAGTTGAACACACCTATTCACTGTCTGGTGCACTGCCAGTTGAATCCCATATAATTATGGTACAATGACATTAGATTGGAGTGTTGTCAATTTTACAGCTCAAAACCAGGAGAAATGCAATTCTGCAACCTGCAGACCACTTGTATGTATGTAATGAATTGTTACTGAAATGCATTAATGCATGTTGAAAGCTCATTAGAGTTTTTTTATTTAGCCATGATGCATGCTGCTTAAAATAGAATTCACTGTTACATGTTTTCCCACATGCCTAAAACATTAAAGGTACAATGATTCTCCCAAAAAGTCTTCAATAATGAGGTAAACATTTAAATGTGTGGTTTAATTAATGTTAGCATTCTGACACTTTGTAGATCACAAGATGTAGAATAGTAAACCCCTGCTTTTTGTATTGAATAAACAAATGTTTTATTCATTATTGTATTTGGCATTGCCATTGGCAATGTCAAATAACAGCTTCACATTTAAATGAATTTGTATTTAGATTTAGAAAATGCAAATAAAATAAATAATAATAAAACCTACTGATTTTTGGCCTTACGTATTCCACCCCTTTAAAAAATCTTTCAAAAATAAGATCTTGTGAAAATAACATCTTTGATTTAAAATCCAAGTTTTTAAAAATGAGTGTGGTCTATCCTTCCCGCTAAATTGAATTGTGTATTAAAATGTCTCTGTACTAACACATATAAAAATGTCCACAGAACAGGATTTGCTGGAATTAAAAGATCTGTTCAACTGTCTGTGATCAGCTGCACTTCAAGAAAAGTTTTACTTTTGACTAATGAGCTCTATTTCTGCTTTATCCGTGTATGTTTCTGTCACTGACTGGTGTTTATCTGATGTAACGCAGGAAAAGCAGACACGTGGGAAGGTTAGTGGGAAACGCCAGCTCATTTCCATTTAAAGGCACAGGTTACAAAAACTTTGAGGCCAAAATGGGCATATTCTGGAGGCTATAATAAATTATCTGATGGGTATTTTGAGCTAAAACTTAACAGACACATTCTGGAGACACCAAAGACTTATCTTACATCTTGTAAAAGGGATCAAATTGGAGCCCTTTAAAGGTCAAATTGTGTGTATGTGCATCTTCAGTCTACTGGCATGTGAGTACTTGAAAACCCAAACTATGGTGTATTATTGCTGTGTCTGTGCTGTTGATCCTGGCTTTACTGGCCTAGTAGTGTTTTTACAAACTAATAACATGTCAAATATATATATATATATATTATAAAATAATATTTTATAAATAAATTGCAACCTATTATAACAATATAGTTGTTTTATTATTTAAGAATACATTTAAAAGTAAAATATTACTGTGGTGACATAGCTTAATTTTCAGCATCATTACTTACGTTACATGATCCTTCAGACATTATTCATTAATGCTGATTTTGCACTCAAGAAACATCATTATCAACTTTAAATGTTTTTAGGACTCTTTGATAAACAAAGTTCAAAAGAACAGCATTTACAAGACACACATACACACACACACACACACACACACACACACACACACACACACACACACATTTGAAACTTGACCTATTTATTACAATTCTGACATAACAGTGTGTCAGAATCATCAAATCTTAATGGTACTGATGTGAAATCATGTGGCTAAAAAAAAAAAAAAAAACCTCTTTCCTCTGTGATACTTAAGTTATCATATTTGATTTTCATCCATAAACGGCTAGAAATTTAAGTCAATATGATTAGCAAATCAATTAAACAAATTTTCAAAGTTGTAGTGAAATAGTAGACAGTGGAGGAGATAATATAAAACATTTGATGTGCCATAACTGCTTATGTGCATCTCAATACATGCCTTTAAATTTTTATTTTAAAAAGTTAAATAAAATAACACTTATTATCTCATTGCTCTTGTCCTCTCGTCCATATATTACAGTTTAACAAAACAGATTATGCATAGTTTTAAAATTAAAATTTGAAGTGTGGCAATTTCTGTTAGTCAACTTATACCTAAACCTGATAACGCTTAATATGATGCTACAACTACATCTGTGGTTGTTCTGCTGGAGCAAATGTGAACTGAAAGCCATCTGGTACCATCTGGTTAAAAGTGACCTCAAAGATGTCTAAAAAAATGTTCAGTTAGTTTTAAGAAAAGCTCTTTTCACATAATTTGCTTGCAAACTACTTAAAAAGACAGAAGTATTTTCTTTCGGTCATGACCCGTGTGTTCATTCTTCATCATGTTATTTCCTGAGCCTCTTCAACAAGTGCAGCCGTCACATGCCACACAAGTATCTAACTGCTGTAACCAAGTCAGAACACATGGGCCGATGAGAGCTCACTGGATCTGACAGTCGCAGTGCTATGAAGTTTGTCATGCTGGAAGATTATCAGTTGCAGAGCGAAAACACATGTGCACTATAATAGCGAAGAAGAAACAGAAATGTTGATCGATTTATAACACCATGCATGATTTATTCAAAGGTAAATAACCCCGCAATGCCAAAACCATCTTTTTAAAATCAATTCCTACATCAAGTAAAGTATGTTACAGCATGCTTTCTTTTTTAAAATAAAGTTGCTTTGAATCTGGGATAAAGCCTGCTGTAACAAAACAAAACGTCATGTTTTTTCTGAGAGATGAGTGAAAAATGTGCACCTGTTGACAGTTCTGATTAAAAGTAGCCATGGTTTGAGGTAAAAAATGACCGGTGTTCAAATAGCCTCAAGCATTCCAGTCTAAAGACATGCAAACCGATTTAGTTCAACAGTGTAGCCATATAATGTTAAGCCAACTGGTCTAGGCATTTTTAATGCAGTGAATTTCAAAGTAATTCCACTTCAGAGCATCAGATGGGATTCCCAAGACAATGCACCTAATACTAAACGAAGTTCACAAGCACATGTCACTATGAAAAGACAGATCACTTCTGTGAGCATGATCCTCAATCCATCTCCATCTACAATCCAATGGCACCCCTCAGGCTCAGGGCCCTATCATACACTCAGAGCAATACGGCACCAGGCTCATAAGACGTGATTTGTTGTTATTTTCAGGTTGGCGCAGCTAACATTTTCACGTTTGCACCACGTTGTTAAAATAGTGCAGCTGATTTAACACATTTTGTGAAATGTTTTAGCTGTCTGACAATATCAATAAAAAAAAAAATAAACAAAAGAACAATCTTAGTTCAGCATTTACTGTTCAAGTTTTCACCAACCTAAGACATTACCCTACAAGTTATTGGATACTATTGTTCAACATCAGAAAAAAAATAAAACAGGTTTGGAACAAGAAAAAGGCAAGTTAATGGTGACAGAATTTTCAGTTTTGGATGAACTCTCCTTTTAATGGTGAGTATGGTGAATTTAGGGTGAAATATCATTTAATATATTTCGTTTAGGAATCCTAACGATTACTTGAATCGATAGACCTTATCGATGACTGATTAGGCATGGACATTTTTGCGCTGTGAGACACGTCCACGCATTTCATAATCAAGTGTGTGCAGTTTAGCCTCTTGATATCGCATATTGCAGGACGCATAAAAAACCCTGTAATGCGCAGTTCTCGGTTATATCCGTGGGTTTTATATATTTTATCTCACAGACTTGCACGAATAGGCCTATGCAAACTCTCATTTTAGAAATCGCGCATCATGGCGAGACATGCGGGGAGCCTCTCCATTCACTCAACGAGTTTTAACTCTCTCATCCCTCAGGCTGAGTTTATTCTTTCGAAGTAACCTAAGTTAACCTATCAGTGTTGCCAATAGTTTGTAAAGACTGTCCAGCTCATGCTGCTCAAACCGCGCTTCGTTAATGAATTGAACTGAAACGGTGAAAACAGTTTAATGGATTGTTTTGGCGCTTCACCTCAGATGTTATTCATTCATCTTGTTTATGTTCTAGATAACTGACCAACAAAACATACATCAAAATGAAGTTACACATTATACATAACAAAATTCGTTGCTAAAAGGTACATTTTCAAAGAAAAATATATAAAGTGTATATATTTTTAGTTCGTGCCTGTCTTAACTGCGGGTGGACTATGCTTCACTCCATGGAAAATAAGGATTTAATTAATGATCCACTGCTGTTGTAAACATCCGTCTTATATTTGCTGCATATTTAATATGTCATTATTTTTAAAATTATGTTTTGAGCATATGATTTCTCCTTGGTGATTATGTCTTTTAAATATATAAAGCCCGGTTATTTTACCCTCGATGAGGGACAATAGTGGTTTTACTAATTTCAAAGAGAATATCTTAATATAAAAAAGGAAATATAAGCTTGACAACAAAAGATCCTTTCAATGTTGTAACAAATGCCCTTAAATAATGCAGTCTGCAGTTTACAGCAAGCATCAAGTGTTCATTGAGATGTGTTTTTGAGATTGTGTTGTCTGTCATATCTTTCGCCTGTCATTTCGGGGGTTTTTTCTCATAAGGCATGGCTTTCGAAAATGATGACATAAAACTCTGCTGGCTAGTTACGCTGGTTTACCAACACTTGTTTGAGTCTGTTTTTCTTAGCATCTTCATAAAGGTGGTATTGTTTTAAACTATTAAGTTTTGGTTTGTGGTGTTGCCTGTTTTTGATAGCACGAGTCGTCTGCACAGTTTGCGTCGCCCAGCCCTAAGGCACACTTTGCTACACTGTAAATTTTTTTACCGTAAATTACTGGCAAATAATTGCATTACTTTCAAATTAAAATACTGCATGTAAATTCACAGTAAATTACCTATACATTCCTTGTTTAACCCCTCAAAACAAGCCCTCAGGTACAATATTAAATGTAGACATTACCTTAAGTTCCTTAAAAAGTGCAAACGAAATCATAAGCATTCTCCAAATTTAGACTAGATCCGAAACCAGTTGTGAAATCCAGGTGATATCCCATGACCACTTGACCCTCCAAGGAATAAGAGTGCTTGTTAGACGTTGTATTGCTGGGGAAAGAAAGACTGAATTAAAGGTTTGTGAATAATTAATTTGTTTGTACATATACAGTTGACATTCCATACACTGTTTATTGAAAACCAAGAAAACAAACACACATGCCCATTAAAATAATAAACACAAAGACTATAGGATTGTAGGAACCGGAAAAAAAAAAAAAAAAAAGAGTTTGTACATGAAAATCCTCACAACAAATCTGTGAACAACTTGGCATCTAAAAATCTATTAAAAATGAGGAGGACATCAACATTACCTTGAGTAATCAAGTGAGGGGTGATTGGTAGCATCACAGTCACATCAATGGCTGAGGCTGCAAAAAAAAAAAGGTAAATATAATAAGAGTAGAATAAGACTCAACATTTAATAATCTAAATCTATCAGACCCCCTAGTTTTTCACGATTTTGTTTTTGTCATTTTTGCAATATTTTGGCGGTAATTCCCAGACATTTGTGGACAATTTTGCGATTAAAAAATATATCTAAATATTAAAAACTATTTATATATCTTATTTACCATATTAGGTAGCTATATTATGTGTGAAATCTAACACAATGACACAAATCATAAAATTAAAGCTTCTTTATTTTGATCTATTGTAAAGACAAGATCTTAAACGGTAGGAATTAAGCCAACGGAAGGTAGCATAACTCATACTTTTAACAACGGTCTTACTTTCCCTCTCTCTCTCAGACTTTACTCCCCATCTGACATCATGTACCTCACTCAGGACATGCATTAGTGCTTCCCCTACAGTAATACAACTAAAACACAAATTGCCGTAAAACTCGTCAGTGGCAGGGAATTGTTTTCTCCCGTTAACTACAGGAAAAGAGTTAATTTATCAATATAATTTATCAAAACAAAATAATTTATCGAGTTGATGCACATCATAATACCATCCATACATGTAAAGCACAAATAATTTCCTTCAATTTGGTCACGTCCAGGCATCGTCATCTGTGAACCAATCTCCAGCAACTTGTTTCACTGCTCTGTTAGTTAGATGTTTGCTCCAAATTTCTATTGCAATCTGAAGTGTGCCAAATGCACAAAATGCCCAATTCGTGCCACAGGATGTTTAATCCCATCCTTGCTTTGACTTCACATGTAAATCAGAAGATGAAAAGTCCAACCCCCGCCCTCATTAAGCTGCGGTCACACTAAAGTTTGATAATGCAAAATTCTGCCGTGCAGTGCTGTGAAACGGGGCGGGATTAAACAAGATGATTAGACATTAAAAGAAGCGAACGATTGGTCAATATTTTAAATTTCTGTCCAAAAAGTTCACGTTTTGATCCTCGATTCGTCTCATGCAGTCAAGTGATGCGATTTTGCACCATAGTGACCTGCGAAACTTGACGCATGACCTTGCGTTTCTGGTCTGACGCATTCGCGTGTGTTTGAATGGAAGTCTATTGGGAGAAAAGTCCAGTGTGACCGCAGCTTTACATGTAATGTAATGATTGTGAGGACGCAGGTGAGACGTCATTTTTCGAGAGACACTCAAATACATCACTAACGTAAAACAATTAATTGCAAATTAAAATAAATATAATTTGATTATATGATTTGGAATTTGATGTTCTATGAGATTATTTACATTTTTTGTGATTATTTTGCAGGACCGTAAAAAAAAAAAAAACTTTTTGTTAATTTTTTGTTTTGGATTCATCGCTCACGGAATCTCGAAAAACTAGGGGGTCTGATCTATAATACCACCATACTTCTGTATGGGGTTAAAATCATAATGACAACGTTATGGACCAAAGACCAGAGCTTACCTTAACTTTATTCCTCATGGCGACTTCACCTTCACATCAGTGTTGTGTTGAAGCAGAGAATGCAATTAACACTAAGTTAATTAAAAGTTAACAAAAAAAAATACCTTTCTTTTTTTCAGGTACTATACTCAAAAAACTCACTGTCGTCGGTTAATATCTTGTTAAAAAATGGCGCACTCAAACCGTCCGTTAACGAAAAACGTAATGTGGCATGAAGCCCCCTTTCCACTGCACACATTTGGACACGACTGTAGAAATACGTCCCCTTGTGGCAGTCGCACAGAATTTTCAGTTCTGACGTCCACCATGGGAGAGAAGCTGTTCTCGCAATGTCCGAAATAAAGGAGTGCAAAAGCAAGAGCCATTATTATTCTCTGTGCGTTCATCATGGTTGAATGAATGAATGAATGAATACTAGAAACTCAAAGACCGCAAAAAAATATTGGAGGGAATGTGGAGACAACATAAAAAAATATATATTTTACTTTATTACTTACATTTATGAATAGAAATGTTTTTTTTAATATGAACTTTTTCTGATTAAAAAAACAACCAAATAAACTACTACTTTTCATCTCGCGCACACGGACCTGCTTGGACAACACTGTCTGGAATACATCACATCCGGTCGGCCGGTCGCATATACGGTCTAGTAGTTGCAGGAGTTCAAATATTTCAGCATCCGCAGCTCAATTCGGTTCTGATTTTTCCGCATACGG